>NC_056631.2:42447644-42614921 GCF_002870075.4 Lactuca sativa | reverse complement strand
TCGATTTTGCTTGTAAATATTTCTTGATTTTGGGGTTGTTTTTAAATGTGTGTAATTGCTTTGATTTAGTCACATTAATGTTAAAACATGTTTTCATTTTTTTTCTCTATATTCAACACATTAATTTAACTCTACTGGTTTAACACTATTACAAACTATTTTTAAAAGTCAACATGATAAAAATGTTATTAAGATACAAATTCATTTGATTTTAATTGTATAACCTATGTTATGGATAAATAGGATGTGGGAGTTTTCGGTGGGTTTGTATATGATAAACGTATGGCCAGACTCTTTGCTTATGGCAGCGGCTTATGGGGTGGTCGAGTCAGCATCGACTACCTTATTTGGTCCATTTGTAGGCCAGTGGATTGACAACTCAACATACCCAAAGGTCCAATCTCTTCCTAATTACATCTTTCTATTTTAATTAATCCTTCATCGTCATTGTTGTCCCAAATTGATACCTTTTTTTTCTAATGTTTTAAGGATTGATTAGTAGAGAACAAATATATACTCAATTGATTTGCAAATTTGCACATCAATGTGTTTAATTGATTTGACAATTATTTATTTTGTAATCAATTATAAAACGATAGTACGACATCAATTATAATTTTACATAGTGCAAGTAAAACCTTTTTAAGTCATGGCCAAAAAAACGTGAGGTGGACATGACACCACCTACTCCTCTATCTATTTGTATGCTTGTAAAAACCATTTAGTTTCTACATCATATTCTTTCCCTTTTTTCTTTTCTTAAAGTTAAAATCCCTACACGTATACTTTAACCAAACCCAGGCTGCGATTAGCAATCTTGAAAAAATTAGGCTAAAACTAGGCTCGACAAATAAGTTACAACTCTTAATTCTTAATGCAATCTTTAGTGACATTTATGATCCTAAAAACAATGCAATTTATATGCCATGAGCCCATGATTTTCAAATTCTTTCTTTGACAGGTTCTCCGAATTTGACTAATAACTCAAAACCTCTCGTTCATCATTGCCGGAGTCACGGTGGTCGGACTTTTAATCTCTCCGGACTTGCGGGTCACCAACATCACTGCATTTACATTGCTCGTCGTGTTGACCAATCTTTCCGGCGCTCTTGCTGTTCTTTCAACTCTCGCCGGAACTATCTTGATTGAAAGAGAATGGTAAATCTTCCAATTAAGGTCAAATCGTTCTATATGTCATTTCATGTTTGACATTAAAAGTGACATATAATTCAAATTTTGACAGGGTGGTGGTGATATCAGAAGGCCATTCTTCAAACTTACTAACAACGATGAACTCCAGAATCCGGAGAATCGATCTCATATGCAAACTATTTGCACCTGTCGTTACAGGGTTCATCATCAGTTTCGTGTCATTAATCGCATCAGCTGCAAGTTTAGCAATTTGGAACATACTCTCGGTTTTCTTGCAGTATTGGCTCTTAAACTCCGTATACAAAGGAATCCCAGCTCTCCAAGAACGCAGCAAAAAACGAGGACCAAAAAGCACCATAGCTACTCAACAAGAACATGCATCCTCCTCTACTTCTCAAGAACAACTTATCCAACATCATGACACAGAAGATCTTTCAGAAGATGTTTCATCGAGTAATCCGATTGTTAGGAAATTCATTCGAAGGGTTTCTAACAGTTCGTTTATTCGTGCTTGGAGAGTTTACCTTCAACAAGATGTCGTTTTGCCTGGAGTATCTCTAGCTTTACTCTATTTTACTGTCCTCAGGTGCGATTCTTGATCCTCTAGTTACAAAGTAACGTTTTTGTAAAATGATTGTTTGGAATGAAACGAAAGATTCTTTTCGCTTGATTTAGTGTGATCTTTTTGACAGTTTTGGGACTTTGATGACTGCGACATTGGAATGGGATGGAATACCAGTGTATATAATTGGAATGGGAAGAGGAATAAGCGCCATAATTGGTATTTCAGCTACGTTTTTGTATCCTTCCATGGAGACTCGAATTTCAACACTTCGAACTGGACTTTGGTCGATCTGGTCACAGGTATATCTCAGGCTTAAATTTATTAAAGATTTTGAAAGGCTAGAAGCTAAAGTCATGAGTTTTTTTTGTATGTATATATAGTGGGCATGCCTCTTGGTTTGTGTTGGCTCAATATGGGTGAAGAACAATACCACATCGGCTTATTTATTGATGGCTGGAGTAGCAGCTTCACGTCTAGGGCTATGGACGTTTGATCTATCGGTTATTCAACAAATGCAGGTGACCTGATGATATGCCTTTGAATTCTAAGAATAATGATTCTAGATTCATGTTTTATTTTTTTCTTACATTTATGTTGATTGTGTAACAGGATCAAGTTTCTGAACCCAATCGAGCTGTTGTTGGAGGTGTTCAAAACTCGATTCAGTCTTTCTGGGATTTGATGACTTACATCATGGGGTTGCTTATCTCTAATCCCGAGGTGATCTTCGTTTCTTATACCATCTACTGTCTGTTTTTTTTTTCCTTAATTACTGACTAAAAGTGATAAACACTATTGTCTTCTTCTTGCGACATACTGATCTTGACGCCATATTTGTTCGTTTATAAATGATGTTCTAATACTGTTTAACATTTTGTTGTTACAATTTCTAGTTTGTAGATAATGCTTTCTTGTGTGTTTTAGGATTTCTGGAAGTTGATATTGGTGTCGTTCTGGTTGGTGACGATAGCAGCGATTATGTATAGTGTTCATATTTATCGAGTTCGGAATCACCTCTTTCACTTTGATAAACTGCTCATGTTATTTCGTAGATGTGTGTAAATATTTGGTGTTGGATACTTGTAATGTTGTAACAAATGGTCACAAACTTAGAAGTATGAGACTTGATATACCGGCAATTCCAATGGCATTAAGTATGCGTGTTCACTTAGATATGTTAGCATGTAAAACTTGTACATAACTTAAAACACCTCAGAATCACGTTTAGCTCTCGATGATTGTAATCTGTAAGCCTGTAACTATAAATTTTGTTTGAGGTGAGATCTCTACTTCATTTTAAAAAATATATATTGTAGATTGGTGGGACTAGTGTTGTGTAAAATTAAACGAAAACGGACACAAGTCCAAATAAATAAAGTGATAAGTAAGATTTTTTTTTTCGCTGATTTATATGTCTGTTGTGTTTGAAATCTAATATTAGACAGTTTTAGAATCAAAATCAAATAGTTCTCCTCTAAGTATAGAATCTTGATTTGGTTGTAAAATTAACATCATATTCCGTAAATAATAATAAACTTCTCTATGTTGTATGTGGGCATAACACGATTACCATAAAATATGAACTACCTCAATTTTCCCTCTTCTTTATTTTTTTTTGTTGCATCTTTAATTGCATATTTGTTGTTCGAAACCTATATCAGTTGGTATTAGAGATACGGTTGAAGATGAAAAAGTTAAGTTTGATAAGTTTGAGGGAAGTGAATGTTCAAGTTCCATATTGCATACGGATCAGGGGCATGGGCACCATATTTCCCTTCACCTTATTTGATAGAGGGGTTAATAGTAGAGGAAGATTAGAATCATGAAAGATGACCAATTTAAGTAAAAGAAATATATTGTTTGTTGGAAAGGATCTGGGTATTTCATATATCAGTGACTAAAACTTTAACATATTAATGCAAGAAGAGGTAAAAATGGAAGCCAATTTTGACGATGCGTTTATTTGTTGCATAGAGAATCTAGTCGAATATTGGAGCAAATCATTTGATGCCAATCTATTCAGAAAATCAATATACACATTTAAGCAATATAGTGACATGGTGAGACTAACATACGATAGATACGCGTGTATGTGATGTTGTATCAAAATATCTCTTGGCTCAAATTCGACATTAAAATGTTAGATACATTAAAGATCTGAATAGAAGCATATTAATGTGGGTTAATTAGACGATGACAGATTGCATATGGATTTCAGAGGTCATCAACGGAAGACGAGAAAGGGGAAAGTAGTAGTTGCTTGAGGTTAAGAAACATGGATTCTTGTACACGATTGAGGTTATTACAAATGGAACTAATGATGCTATTGCAAAATGTGATGATATATAATTTGTTGCACATAGACATAGGCACATGACGATGCTAGCTTCTAAAGGCATAATTCCATATTTAAAGACTTTGAGTGTGGATCCGAGACTTGTGATCTT
Source organism: Lactuca sativa (assembly GCF_002870075.4). NCBI lineage: Eukaryota > Viridiplantae > Streptophyta > Magnoliopsida > Asterales > Asteraceae > Lactuca > Lactuca sativa. The sequence goes on along the minus strand of NC_056631.2, from coordinate 42,610,757 downwards.
GGAAAACAAAAGAGGTTAGCTTGGAAAGATCAGAACGTCTCCCAAGGCTAGATAGTTGGAGCCGGTTCATGTTGATGTGTACAGTGGCGAGTTTAGAACGTAAAATCACGTGATTCACTATTGTAGTGTAACCGATAAAAAATGAGAAAAAAAATAATAGTTGCGGGTTTGGGTTGATGGTGGCGGAGGTCGGCGCTGCCGTTGGCGATGGAAGAGGGTCGGCGCCCGACGTACGACATTGGGTGATTTCTTATTTGTGTTGATCGACGATTTCTGATTTGTGCAATTATGTATCATGGTATTAGCCTATGCAGTAAAGTGGGAGAAGAACGTGTGGAGAATGTATTTTTTATTGTTTATTTTTTCTTTTTTCCTTTATTTATCTAATTATCTTTAATTTATATTAGACTATTTTTTTATTAGATTATAACTTAAATGATTTGGATACTTTGCCTTATAAAATGTGGACTTTTGCGATCTTGATTTATACATATTTTTTGTTGCCATAATGGTAGTTCACTCCAAATTTTGAAGATAGGTCACCATTAATGTTTATGTATTATCTCTTATAAGAATAAAATGAAAAGGTAGGTTAAGTGACCTACCTTCACTATGAATAGACTCGCCCGTTGATGTGGATGTGTACGACCTTACATCAATTTATTAAGTAGGAGGATCGTGCTACTATGTTACTTTTATTGACGAATCCATCAGAAAAGCGTGATCAAAATTTGGATACACATCAAAATAATAGGCTAGACAAATAATGCCTTGTGAGTTAATACTAAAGTCAACATCTCCATTTGTAAACAACACCGTCATCACAGATATGACAACGATGTTCTCTCTCTCTCTCTCTCTCTCACACACACACACAGATCCGAAAATGGTGAGGTGGTCAGAAGAAACCCTTCACGTTGGCAACGAGAAAGGTCTGGATGACAATAATGTTTTTAATCACTAAGGTTTACCAACGACGAGAAGGATTTTCTAATGATAAGAAGGGTTTTTTCCACTTCCAAAGCTAGGAGTTTCTAATGGAGCCTTCTTTAAAGGTCAGGAGGTGACAACAACGTCTACGTTTCCAAATAGCAACGCTAGGGTTTACTGACAGCAAGAAGGGCCTGACTCCAGCTCTGACGAAGGCATATCTTCATTAAAGACAAAGAGAATAGTTTAATGAATGTATGTTTTATATATTTTTATGAATATTACAAGCAATACATTTAACATATATAAATACTAAACTACAACTGACTCCTGAATAAAAGCATAAGACTAGGTATATAAGTTGACTAAGACTACTTCTATATGTGAGATATAGAACATGTTTGGTAAATCTTTAGTGACCGTTATTACCTTGCAAGCTGAAATGTGGGTCGAATTTGCAGCTTGTTTTTTAATATTTCCAATCGATCCTTATGCAAAGGTTTTGTAAAGATGTTCGCCAATTGATCAACCGAAGAAACGAAACTGATAGATAGATCACTGGATTCCACTTGTTCTCGTATGAAATGGAAATCCAGTGATATGTGTTTTGAGCGCTTGTGGATTACTGGATTCTTTGTGATGTGAAAAATAATTATGCACTACTTTTATCCTACTAATGTAACTAATTTCTACCTAAGGCAGTGTACCTTGTTGTAAATAGTGTAGCACAATAGACAAGTATCGAACATAAGGAACAATATTTTTAGCTAATTCTTACCTACCACTAACTAAAATACTAATTAATTTAGAAAAAAGTTTTTCTCTAGTTTTTCAAGACTAGAAACTTATTTAACTAAGCTAAACTAACAATTAACTAAAGCAATTATCAAACTAAAGCAAGAAACAAAAAGAAATGATTTAAACCAAGGTATTTGAGAGACTTTCGTTCATCTTCAATTTACTTGCTATTATGGTTGATTTATGGAAGTGCAAAGGATTAATGTTTAATTGGTTACCAATTCCTAAGATGACCAAGTTAATGTTCACTAACTTAATCCTTTAGCAAACAAGTTCATCCATTCGGTGATCAGGCGGATAAACTAACAAGCTCACTAGTGTTCGATTTGAGTTAAATTAGAGTTATAATAGATTGATCAAATTTGATTAATTGATTCAATTCAATATATGATTGATCATCATCTCTTAGCTCCTACACTTATTTGCCCACTTTTCTATCTAACCCTAGGTTTTAGTCAAAACTCAAGTTCTACAATTTTTGCAATCCACAAAGATCATAAGATTCAAGTTCAATTAAGAAAGATAGTCATGCAAACTTAATTAAACTCAACAATAAATAGATTAAGCAGTTATCATAAGAACAAAAGGGTCTTTTAATAAGCTAAACTAACAAATAACCAATAAAACTTAATCCTACCATAAATCAAACCATAGATAATCAAGCAAATCTACACCAAACAAAAGTCATAGGGTTTTAGCCCATGATTTCAGCAACTAAAGTCAGAAAAACGAATTTCATATGCGTAGACATAATTAAACTAGAACAGAAAGTCGTAATTAAGAGTTTTGTTGCCTTACTGCTCTCAATTCCCAAGCTATATTCGATTTCTTCACTTCCAAGCTTCAATTTAGATCCTTGGCCTTCAAAAATCGTCTAAAGCTCCCACCAAAAGTTCCCAATTTGGAGGAGAATGACATCTATTTATAGTTTTCTGAAAAACAGATCACCACGACGTGGTAAGGCCACCACGTCGTGGTCTTCAGAGTTATCCCGTATTCGGCAAGCATCCTTAATCCACCGGGAAGGTTCCAAAAGACCACATCGTGGAGATGTCACCACGACGTGTTAAGTGCATATTTCTTCATTTAAAAGTCTTCATTAAAATTCCTAGCTTCTAGCTTCCTGCTTCCTTTTTGCTCCAAGCATGTCTTTTACCCTTCAACACAATACATAACAAATTAAGTACTTTTTGTTCTATAAAGGGCATAAGAGTAATTAAAAATATTAAGATATGATGTACAATTGTATGTATAGATATACATATATCAAAATACCCCACACTTATTCCTTGCTTGCCCCCAAACATATTGATTTTTATTATTTCACCAATATCACATAAAAAAATCCATTTCAAACCCAACAACTATCCCAAGACCACAATGCATGCATTTGTGTCTATAATTTCTAAAAACTTCCCATTCCTAAATAATCACAATCCATATGAACCTTCACCCCTTAGCTTATACGACACTCGTTTTTGCAACCCTCTGAATTTATCCCCATAAATTTTTCTTAACCTCTTGGCATTTTTGGTTAAACTACCAAGTATACATAAATTCTAGAAAAATTACAACTTGATACCACAATGGAGCTCTTTGGAATTCATATCTTCTTTGATATTTGTCTTTCAATTCTTTGAATTCACCACCTTTTTGTTTGATTTTTGGTATCTTCAACTTTTATAATTTCTTTAGAATTTTTGATCTTTGGATTTCATACTTTGTCAGCTCTAAAATTCTTCAACTTTTTGGTAATTTCTCTCTCTCTCTCTCTCTCTCTCTCTCTCTCTCTCTCTCTCGCTTTCTCTAATTTATCTCACTTTTTTTCACTCACAATCCTACATGCTTAAGTAAGGAGTTTAACTTCAACCTTTATTGGTTAGAGGCATTAGTCTAAGTGCAATGACTATATAAGCTATCCTGGATGGATTTCAGGTACATGCTACAGAACTTGTTACATCATATAAGCTACCAGATTATCTTTCATACCTCATAACTTTTCACTAGGAAATAGGTAGCCACAAATACACTATAACATGTGTTGGCTCGGGAAAACATTTGGGCTCTCTTCGGATCATCTCATCTAACACTAGCAAAAATTTTAATTAGCTAGGTTTTCCTAAATTAAACTATTGTTTCAAGTTTATATGAATGCAAATTTTGAAAACTAGCAATGCAAATTTTTGAAAAATCAAATGCTTTTTTTGTAATGCAATATACCCCTACCCCACACTTAATTCATGCAATGCCCTCATTGCATGCTATGAAAAACATAATAATAAAATGGAGAAAAAGGAACAGACTCCCCTGGGATAGAAGATGCATCGTGAATCATGTCGCATGTTTGTAGGATAGCTTGCTCAAAAATGTGGAAATGGAAGTGGTTGACCGCTGCAAAACATGACAAAAATGAACACGTCGTGAATCGTATCGCATGTGTGTAGGATAGCTTGAATCTGACTCGAGAAGGCACCACCTCGTGGTAAAAATGAACACGTTGTGGTGGGCTTAGTGGAATATTTTTTTTTTTGTTTTGTGACTGTGACACCACGTCGTGGTGTAGGGTACCACGTCGTGTTGAGAATGAAATGGCACAAATAAGTGTTGTATACAACAGATTTCTTCAATATTTCAAAGATAAATATTTCGGTGACGTGACTCTTCACTCGTTCGCGCAAAATTAGTGGTGGCAATTTATGACACGACATGACAAAAATACACGACACGAAACGAAATTAGGACGAAACTAAAATTTGAATTCGTGTTCGTGTTAGCTATAAAAAACACGATGTCATGTTGTGTCGTGTTCGTGTTCGAAATTCGACACGAAATTGACATAATTTAGCAGTTCTTTATCGTGTTTTCGTGTTTATCGTGTTATATTTGATAAATTATTCATTAAATAAACTAGTTTTTAGTATATGTTATATTTGTCGTGTCGTGTCGTGTTTGTCGTTTTTTACTTCATTCGTTTTCGTTTTATTTTAAAAATACACGACATCGTGTAGTGTCGTGTTCGTGTTACAAAAAACCTTGTCGTGTCGTGTCAGATAGAAACACGAAACGATAGCACGATTTGCCACCCCTACGCAAAATAACACTTGAAATGCTCAACTCTTGCTTCTCTTGCCGTTTTCTAATCTTTCTCTATCATTCTTTTGCCAAAATTACCCTTCACTTGGACTCAAAAATTCTTGGGAATGTAAAGCAAAGAAAACTGATAAAACTAGGAAACAAATTAAACAACCAAATAAAAAGATAAATATCCAACACAAACAACCAAAGCAAACAAACCAAAATAAACCAAACAAAATAAAAATATCTTAAATCCACTTGCAAGAAAAGGATAACAATCATTCATTCCTCCTCATCATCGTAAGCACCGCCTCCACTTCCACTAGCTCCTCCATGCCGCTCCCACCAAAGCTCTTTCCAACTTGGAACATACGGATATGAAGCAGGAAAATCATCAGGTCGATTGAAGTTCATTTGTTACATCATGAAATCCAAACTCATATTCGTATAATTGACACCTTGTACCAAGTTGTCTTGGAATTGCCTCAAAGTTACATTGTATGGGTCCATTGGGAGCTCGTCCTCGGTCAGGATTACTAGAGGCTCACCTTCATCGACATCACCACCTCTCTGTCTTACCCGTCTACTGGGTTGGTTGCGAGGAGTATCATCGGGATTGGAAAAATTACCAAACCCATTATCAACAACAATTTGAGCCCTTTTATACAGAAGAGGAGAAAAATATTTTTGAGGCTCGATTGTCAAGAACATGGCTTCACACTTCTCAAGAATGCCAAAGGACCGTGCAATCCGGGTGATTAACATCCCGCCATATAGAGGAGAACCGTGACGAAGGGGACATCATGCTTGATATTTATTGTAGATGAAGGCTTGTCAAGAATTGTAGAAGATGATCCAACAGAAGAAGATCCGGTGATTGCTCTCGCATCTCTGCCTATGGCTCCCAGGTCCACTTAGAGCCTTTCCGATATTGGCACCGAACCTTTACCAAAGGTATCTCCTTGTTGCACATAATCTTCATCTTTATTTCCATTATCGCTACCGGCCTCTTAATATAATTCAGTTGTTCATCAACCTGAATATCATCCAAGGGGACCACTACCTCATCGTCCAACAAGTACTTCGGCAACTACGAAACATCGAAAGTGATGTTAATCTGGTTTAGCTCACTCAATAAATCCAACCGGTAGGCCACCCTGCCTACCCTGGTGATCACATGGAACCGTCCTATATAATGGGGACCCAATGTCCCCCTCTTCCTGAAAGCGTATCACACCATTCTAGGGTGAGACCTTCAGTAGTACCATATCGTCAACCTAAAACTCCAACTCCGATCGGCGCCAGTCGGCATAACTCTTTTGCCGACTCTGAGTTGTCTGCAGTCTCTGCCTGCTTTGTTGTATAAGCTCCGTGGTCTAAAGGACTACCTCAGTTCCTCCCATGAATCTGCGACCCACCTCCATCCAATAAAATGGGGTACAACATCTCCGACCATATAGTATCTCAAAATGTGGGGCACCAATGCTGGAGTGATAGTTGTTGTAGAAAAACTCTACAAGTGGTAGGTAGGAATCCCAACTCCCATTGAAATCTATGACACAAGCCCGCATTATATCCTCAAGTGTCTGGATGGTCCGCTCACTTTGATTGTCAGTCCGCGGATGATAAGCAATGCTAAAATGTATCCTTGTACCCAGTTCCTCGTGCAACTTCTGCCAGAAACAGGAAGTGAACCGAACATCCTGGTCTGATACAATGGAGAACAAAACTCCATGACGAGCAACAATCTCGCGAACATACACATCGGCCAAATTTTCGGCCAAGGAGCTCTCCCGGATGGCTAAAAAGTGGGCAATCTTGGTCAATTGATCCATGATGACCCATATAGCATCAAATCCCTTGGCAGTCTTCGGTAACTTGGTGATAAAATCCATAGTGATTAGTTCCTACTTGCACATGGGAACCTCCAAAGGCTGTTGGTTGCCATGTGGCCTCTGATGCTCGACCTTCACCATCCTACATGTCAAGCACCTCTCAACATACCAAACTATCTCCCTCTTCATACACAGCCACCAATAACTTAGTCTCAAATCCTGATACATCTTCGTGGCTTCTGGATGTATCAAAAAGCAAGAATTATGAGCCTCCTCCAAAACCATCTGTCTGATCCCACCACAAACTGGAACCCAAACCCGACCACACCGGGTCAACAATCCCTGACTATCGGTGACAAACCTATCAATCTCTCTCATGATACTCTACTGCTTCCGATTCTCCTTCATAAGTCCTTCTGCCTGTACCCCTCTAATAAAAACCAAAAGTGGAGAATCAATGGATATCCTCATACACATATCCCAACTGAAGATCCAGCCGACTTGCGGCTCAAGGCATCCTCTACCACATTCACTTTACTCGGATGGTAAAGGATCTTGTAGTCATAATCCTTGACCACGTCTAGCCACCTGCGCTGCCTCATGTTCAGGTTCGGCTGGTCCATAAGATATCGCAAACTCATGTGAACTGTGTAAACGTTACAACATACCCCATATAGATAATGTGTCCAAATCTTGAGGGAAAATACCACTGCCCCTAACCCCAGGTAATGAGTAGGATATTGTAACTCATGTGACTTTAGATGTGGATAAGCATAATCAATAACTAGTTCCCTCTGCATAAGGAACGCCCCCAAACTAGTGATGGACGCATCACAAAATACAATGAAATCCTTGACACCCTCTGGAAGGGTAAACACTTGGGCCTCACATAACCTCTGTTGCAGCATCTCAAATGCAATCTGCTGCTCAGGGACCCATCAAAAATCCACTCCCTTCTTTGTCATACGAGTGAGGGGTACAACAATCTTGTAGAAATCCTTGATAAACCTTCGATAATATCCCACCAAACCCAAGAAACTCTTGATCTCTGAGGGAGATTTCAGAACCTCCCACTACATCATGGCCTTGATCTTGACCGAATCGACCAAAATCCTATTTTGGTTAACGATATGTCCCAGGAACTAGACCTCTTGTACCAAAAATCACACTTCGAGAACTTGACATACAACCATTCCCACCTCAATACTCCTAAAAGCTCTCAAAGGTGCTCCTTGTGCTGCTCTTTGGTCTTGGAATACACAAAGATATCATCAATGAACACAATGAATGATCAATTGAGCATCGACCTGCATACACAATTCATCAAATCCATAAACACTGCAGGCGCATTGGTGAGCCCAAATGGCATCACTACCAACTCGTAATGTCCATAACGAGTCCCAAATGCAGTCTTCTCCACGTCCTCCTCTCTCACCGTCACCTGATGATACTCTGACCTCAAGTCTATTTTAGAGAACCAAGATGCACCCTGCAACTGATCAAATAGGTCATCAATCGATGGAAGGGGATAACGGTTCTTCACCGTCAACTTGTTCAACTCCTAGTAATCAATTCACATCCGGTGTGAACCATCCTTCTTCTAGACGAACAGTATCGACGCTCCCCACGAAGAATTACTCGGTCTGATGAACTTCTTGCCTAACATCTTTTGAAGCTGAGGTGACACCTCCTGCATCTCGAGTGGTGCCAAGCGGTACGACACCTAGGCAATCGGAGCCACACCTAGCGGTCAATCCTGAACTCAACCTGCCACTTGGGAGGCATACTGGGTAAGTCCTCCGGAAATACATCAGCAAACTACCTGAAAACTGACACATCTGAAACCAAGTCCTACTCCATACACCCATGTTGAATATACTGTCGAGCCCTGACTGCCGAGCAAAACCCTGATCCAATCCTGGTACCCTCTCAGTAGATGACCAATTCTCCCCCACTTGGGGTTCGAACTATCACTCACTAACCCTTGTAATCAATCATAGCACCAAACCTACTCAGCCAATCCATTCCCAATATCACACATACATCTACCATGGGGATAGGGATCAAATCAATCGGATAAGGCACCCCAAAGATCTCCAATACACAAACCTGATACACTCTGGATGCAAAAACCCCATGTTCGTTGGTGATAGAAACCCGCAACAGACACTCCATCCTACTAAAAGATCGAGACACAAAGGACCGACTCGCGCCCGAGTCAAATAACACAAGAGCAGGCAAAGAGTTCACTAAGAATGTACCTATTAGAAACATAAACAAAAGCATACCATAAAATAATCGACAAAACAAGAAATAGAAACATACCAGTCATGATGTCTGGTCTTGCCCTGGCCTCCTTAGTAGTGAGCTAAAAAGCATAGCCTTGAGCCCTCGGGAGCCCCGCCCTCCCCTGGTGCTCATTGGTGATCCTCAGAGTGGTTGGCATCGGGGCCTGAGTCGGCTTGGTGGCGAGCAATGGACAATTGACCTTCACATGGCCAACCTGATCATAATGGTAGCAAATCTTGGTGCTCGGTACTTGGTCCGGTTGGCGAAAATCCCTCGCAAAGTGCCCTTCCTTTCCAAGAATCTCCTCATTGGGGTATACCATTTATACGCTAGTGGATTTTTTATGACGTCTGGTTCCTGGTACGCATTTAATTATAATTTATTCATTTATGTAGAGAAACTCGACGAGTTGGGAGCCCCAAACTCGTCGAGTAGAAACCAGAATTGACACGGGATTTTAAGTCACCTACTCGACGAGTTGAGAGCCTCAACTCGACGAGTAGGGCTGCCATGATGAAACCCTAATTTTGGGGTTTTGCACCTTATTTAAGCATCCTAATCCCCACTTGCTGTCCTTATTTCCAGCCTCCCAGTCCGAAACCGTAGATTCAGAAACCCTAATGCATTTGTGAGCTTGTGCTCCATTTTAAGTGAATCTTGGTGTGTTTTGAAGTTTGTGAAGGAAGGAGAAGCTTATGGATTCAGGAAGAAGCTAGTAGATCTAGAGACTCCATTTCATTCTCATCATTTTCTGGTAATCAAGTCTCAAACTTGCTTAATAGCTTCTTAGATCTCTTTGTTACCACTTTATTGGGTTTTTGGTCCAAGAAGCTTGATCTTTGGGATATGGACCTCCCAAGTGAGTAAACCTTCAGATCTGGAATCATGGAGGACTTTCATGGCATAAAGGTGCAAACTTTATGGCCATTGAAGCCCCTATGCAACCCATAGGGTGTCATTTTGGCCTTTTAAGCTCCAAAAGGCCATGCATGTAGAGAAAGGTGGAAGCTTTACGTGTTCATGTAGTGTTTGGGGTCTAGGTCTCTATTTGTAAGCTTTAGTTTGGAGTATGGATGGCTTGTGGACCAAGATCTAGGTCCTAAGGAGTTAGGGTTTGAGCTAAACCCATTAAGTAAAGGTATTAACAGGTAAAGTTGGAAACTTTACCCTTTAAAAGACATTTTCAGTGTATATGAGAAGTAAGAAGCTTAGATATGAAGAGTAGGGGCTTAATCTATTAAGATGTAGCAACAGACTAAGGAACTCAGCAAGTCCAGAGAGGGACTCGACGAGTTGTGTCAATTTGTCCCCATTATGTACAAGGTAGAACTCGACGAGTCGCTGAAGGGACTCGACGAGTTGACTCGTTTTACCACGACTACGAGTAGCAAGGGAACTCGACGATCCAGGAGGATGACTCGATGAGTTGAGTCAACTCGGACTGTTGACTTTGACTTTAACTTGGACCTTGAATTTGACCAAGGTTGACCCATGAAGGGGTCTTGATGTAAGGAATGGTATCTAAGGGGTTGTTTTGTATAAGGTGTGAGTAGAGCCAGTTCCAGGAGCAGAGACGTTCAGCTACTTCACTCGACATTTGAGGTGAGTTTTCCTCCAGTAGGAACGGGTCGAAGGCACCAATGCCGACCTGTTTATGTATGTTAGCGTATGCCGGACTTAGGTCCGATGCCGGGGTTAGCCCGATGTAGGTTGTATGTTTCCGGACTTCAGTCTGATGTTGGTGAAAGCCCGGGGAATGTTTGTATGCTTGATGTCTTCATGATTCTTGCATGTGTATGTTTATATCTTTCGAGCTTTAGTCCGATGTCGGGGCAAGCCTGAGGAATGTGTAGCTTATATGTTATGTGTTATATGTTTCGGGCTTCAGTCCGATGTCGGGGCAAGCCTGAGGAATGTTTATATGTTTATGTTATATGCTTGTTGATATGTTATATGTGTTGGATTACTGTCTAAGTCCATAACCATTTTGGTATGTACTTGACCTGATGGTGCATGGTCCTTTTGGGTTGCCTTCACCAAAGCAACTTGATAGGATGAATTATGGAGAGAAAGGATTAAATATGATTTATTAATATATTATGAGAATAATATATTAAAGGAGAAATCATATTGTTCAATTAATATTAGTCAATAATTAATTGGTAATTAGTTTTGTGACTAAAAGAGATTAATTAAACTTAAAGGACTGGAATTGTAATTATAAGATAATTGCAATTTGGGCCATGGATTGCCTTTTATTATAAGGTGGACGAATTCTATGGGGGAAGCCCATATGAAATCGTCCAAGGCCTTAAGGAAAGGGCTCCAGGGGTTGCTTAGGGCTTAAGCATCCAAATTAGGGTTTCCTTGTTAGATAACCCTAATTGCCTCCTATATAAAGAAATCCCTTATGACCAAAAACATGGCTAAGAATCCTCTAGGGTTTGTAGACGTTTTTGGGCAGCCTCCATCCTCTCTCCTCTTCATCCTCTTGCTTATGATGTTTGTGAGCCATTAGAGGAGTGACAATTGTGACTCTAAACTTTCTAAAGTCAATACAAGGAGATTTGGGATTGTTATTGCTACATAACAATCAAGGTAACATTATAAACCTATTCTCATGTTAATATGATTACTTGAATGCTAGAATTAGGGTTTATAGTCTTGGATAATTTGCATGTTCAATAGAGAAACCTAGATCCAAGCATTAGGGTTTGTATGAGCACATAGGATGTTCTTAGGACCAAAACCCATCAGTGGTATCAGAGACTAGACTGGTTTCTATTGTATTGATGCTTGATATAGTTGAAAATTTTGATTTTTTGGTTTCTGGAGGCTAGACTCGCCGAGTCCATAGCTGAACTCGCAGAGTCCATGTAGACTCGACGAGTCAACTTGTCAGATGGAGCATATTTCGCGATTTCTTGCTGTTTTTGCTTATGGATAGTTACCTTATCATATTAGATCAATATAAATCCGATTTTATGATATATTTGACTATATTCTTGATCCAATTGAAGATATTTATCAATTAATAAAATATTTGTTTCCTTATGTGATAATTGATTAATTATTTTGATTAAATTGATAAATCGTTTTGCAAGAAATCATTAAATAAATCAAATATGGATAATTATGTAATTAAATGTTAATTTAGATTATTTGTTATTTGATCCTTGTTGTTATGAAAAGTTTCATATTTTCCCCTTTAGGTTTTATAGTTTAAATTTGAACCCAAAAGTTTTGTTGTTTTGAAATTTAAATAGTTAAAACCCTAATGTTTTGAGAAAGGTTTCAAAACTTGCCCTCAAGTTTTGGAATTTAAATTTTGATTAATAGTTTAATTTTGATGTATATTTAAATTCTAAACCCTGATGTTTTGAAATGTTTCAAAACTTGCCCTCAAGTTTTGGAATTTAAAAGTTGATTAAAAGTTTAATTAGGAATGTTAAATTCTAAAACCCTAGTATTGTTATGAAAAAGTTCAAATCACACCCTTATGGTTTTATTAATTAATTAAGGTGTATAATTAAAAGAGGTTTAATAAATCCATAAACGTTTAGGTTAACAATTTAATTAAATTAAAAGTATAATTGTTAAATTAGACCACCTAGTATTTTAAAAGTTGTAAAATACACCCTATACTATATATATATATATATATATATATATATATATATATATATATATATAACATTAAAAGTCTAACATTATATATATGTATGAGTAAAAGTCAGTCTTACCGTTAGTTGGCCTCATTCACAAAGCCGGTCTATAAGGGGTGTTTAAGGAAATTGCATATAAAATGGCGATTGAATGGGTATCCACTCTTACCCACCGCACTCTTGACTAGTGGAGGGTCGTTAGCCGAACGGGTAGGATAGGACGAAACCTTCCATTATAAGTATAATGAATTACAAAAGTAACTAAATGTTTTCATAAAATTCCCAATCTTAGTTACTTAGGAAAAAGTGAATTGATGCAATTCCATGAAATTACACTTTGTGCCCTTGCGAAGACGTTAGTGGAGCGTGTGTGGTTTACCAGCACACTAAATGGTTCTAAGCAAAGGTAGCAAAGGGTGAATCAATGTTTGTCATAGTTCGGTGGAGCGTGTGTGGTTTACCGGTACATCGAATAGGTGACTGTAACATGTGAGTGCACCATGTAAGTTTGCATGGTTATTCACACCCGCTTTGTGATCCTCGGCATCCCAGTCACAAACAAGAGGGGCATATCGAGATTTAAACATGCCATTGAAATGTTCAATGAATCTCATAGGATCTAGGAGTTTTCATAGATTTAAAACTTAAATTTCTTTTTCGTTTTTCATGGTGGAAATTAGTGAATCGTCATTCACTTACCTTCAAATATTCTGCAATTTGGGTTACGACATCCCTCTCCCGAGTTGTAGAATATTGTGTTGGGTCCTAGCCTTAGTATTTCATTTGAGTGATTTACTAAGGACTCAATCAATCAACTAACTTGAATTTGTTTTCTCCCGTTTTGTAGATGTCAAAGTTCGACAACTATGGTCTTCCCAAATCCCGTGGAACAAGCATTCCACATGAAGATGATATTCCACGATTCGATCGAGGAACAAGAAATAATGCTTCACTTCCTCTTCCTCCTCCAATTATTCTCCCTAACCCACAAGTTCGAAGGCTTGAAAAGTTCAAGCTCACTCAAGCCCTTTTGGCAAGTAAACTTAAAGAAGGAATGTCGGTGTGTGCACACGTCCTAGGGATGAAGTTACACATTGATAGGTTAAGAATGTTGGGATCCGTTGTCTGTGAGGAGATGACTGTTGATTGGGTTCTTCAGTCACTTCCTAACTCATATAGTGAGTTCGTAAGAGAGTACTATATGATGAACCGCGAGGTGACCCTTATAGATCTCACCTATATGCTTATTGCTGCTGAATCGGCAATGGTTTGGCACAATAGAAAAGCAAAGTTGATTGGTGAATCTGCCTTCAAGAGCTCTATGGATATAGACAATGGCAACGAAAGAAATGCTATGATCGGAAAGTTTGATCATAAGAGAAAGGCAATGTCTGAAGTAGTTCCATGTGCTGTTCCAAAAGAGTCAATTTGCTTTTATTGCCAAGAGAAATGGCATTGGAGACGAAGCTTCCCCATTTACCTAAGAGATCTAAGAGATGGGAGAGTCTAAACGTATGGCTCTAATATAGGTAAAATCCATTAACTAACTCTTTTAAGCTTCTATTCTAGATTCTTAATACATAATGTCATAAGATCGCAATGGATGTTTTGTAGGATCAAAGAAAAGAAAGGAAGCTTAAGGGAAGAAGTGAGCAGAATCTAACCGTGAAGGAATGGATTTCGATCGCATTTCTCGAAGATTGGATTCTTGAGCTACTACTTAGAGTTAGAATTAGATTGCGAAGAAAGATGTATTAGCATAATTTTTCAATGAATTGCATTGTAAGGATAAATTTATCCGCAATAAAATAAATTTTGATTTTTATATTATTTATATTATCCTTACAATGGCGTGTATGCAAAATTGATGTTAAAATGTTTCTATTATTAACAATAATGGATTTGGTTCTTATTATGTTATTTATGGAAAGTCGAGAATTTACCAAATAGGGAGAGTTTCTCATCGCCCAAGTTTCAATTGGACAGAAACTTGGAATCATGCAACTTGGTTGCACGATGAATGAGAAATTTTATATTTGGAAATTAGACTAATTCATTGACAAAGTGTCAAGTGAAGGACTAGGAGATCGAATACACAAAGTTGCGTGTTGATCAAGTCCACCATAAGAGTAACAAAGATATTTGTCATGATTTACTAAAGGTTTAGTAAATGTGATTATACTTATAAGATTAAGTGTAATTGTGAATTGATTAAAAAGGTTTAAATCAATAGCAAAACGAATAAGAAGAATCAAGTAGACAGAAATATAAAAGTTTCTCCATTCTAAGAAGAAGGGAGAGTAGCTTTTATGCTTTATGATAGGTCTTAATGATAAGAACCATATCTCAATTGATCCTCTAAGTGAGTCTTAGTACAATTGTATGTCTAAGAAGAGGAATCAAGAATTGAAGAAATGGTTAAATCAAGAAGTCAATCATACTTCGTTCCAAAACAAGTCTTAGAGTTAAGATTGTGACATTGAGTGGAAAAGCATTAAGAAGGTTTATAACATTCATCAAATGTGGAAAGTTGTGATGTCTTGGATAAGACAAAGACCAACTAGGACCAATTTATGAAGTGTTTTGATAAAAACTACACTAACTCTTGAATATTTGTTTGTCAAGAAATGTTTATTGACAAGAGAATCTTATATGTCAAGGAGTCAGTGGGAGTCTTATTGGTCTTGAAAGGTTTCAAGAACAAATCAAATAGACCTTATCGATCATCACTAGCACACGAGTTGAGGTTTACAACTTATCGTGTTGACATTATTTTGTTTCTGTGCCAATCCAATCAAGTTAATTATGCATGTGAGTCCTATGAGTTCTCATTTGAATGCATAAAAGGCAAGGACCTTGATCAATGGAAAGTACATTGATAAGAAAAGGTGATCTGCTTAACTACTTGGAAGACATGGTGGGCAGCTGTGCTACCATAAGGCAAGAAATCGAGATTAAGAAAGTTCGATCCATATGAGTTTGAATTTGTCGTAAACTTTGGTTTTGACAAATTCACATGGATAGGAACAAATACACCATTTAAATCTAAGTGTCATAAGATTTCCTCCTTCATGAAAATGATTGTGAGGAAATACTTTCACTCTCTAAGAAAGATTTTTAGAAGATAGTGATTGTAAAATTGCATTCTTGAATTCGATTATGGTTACGGTATCCCTTTCCATAATTTGAATTGTGAGGTTTGGCAATTAGTCTTAAATGTTTAGACACACATATAAACTATCTAAGGCAAAGGTGTATAAGTTTAAGAGGCCTTGATAAAAGATTATCAAAGCACTAAGTATTAGAAACATGAACTTAAGAAATTCAATAAGTATTGTTTTTCTAAAAGTTAAGCTGTTTCTGAATACATGTCGAAGCTAGTGGGAGCATAAGTGTTATGTTTATAATAATCATCATGATAGTGGGAGCATAAATGTTATGATTGTATGATTATTAAGGCATGTATTGCAAGTTGGAAATATTAATTATAGAAAACAAGAGTTATACCTTGCAAAGTCGTAAGGGTTGTAAAGTTGTTTTGCTATAATTAAGGGAGAGAATATTATGCTTCATTTCAAATCTAAAGGCTTAGGTTGAGAAATGTTAATAAATTTAGTCAAAGGTACATAGTGTGTTTTTAAATTTCGATTATGATTACGGCATTCCTCTTCACAATTCGAATTTTGAGAACATAGCAAATGAAATATTATGGCGGAAGATTGATAAAGTATCAAATCTTTATGTAAGACATTATGCATTGTGTCCCATACGCTTCGGGTATAGGATCGATTGCAAATGCTTTAATGTTTGACCATTCTAAAATTTTCCAAATGTCTAGCGCATTTAGAGGGAAAAAGGACAAGAATCGGTTTTGACTAAGATAATTAAACAACTATCAAAGGACAATCTAAAGTTCGCCGAGGATTGGTCGCTTGTGAGTAGTTGGAAGTATAGTATTGGAAGATATGGAAATGTTTCCATATTGGATGGACCATATCGACATTATTATGAATAGATAAGATTCTACTAAGAATGAGTTGTCATATGGTAATTATGGAAATGTGTCCATATTGGGAATTGAATATTAAAAATCTATGACTAGATTAGAAACTTTTATGCAAAAGGATGTTCAAAAGAATGTACTTTGAGTGAGAGACATCATATCTAAGTAATTGTATTGTAACAATCTCCGATAGAGGACTTTGTAATCTCATTGGCAATAGTCTTTGTGACTTTGGTGCAGTGATATTATGAAAGGATCATTGCATAAAATGTTAGAATCTAGCATATTCTATAAGTAGCAAGAATTTGATATTCTTACACTTATGAAAAAGGATTAGGAGTTGTGAAATGAGAATGATTGGGAATGTGCTCAATTTGGTCTATTTCACAAAGTAAGAACCATGGTAAACATTGTGTGCATGCTAGGAGCATGGGACAAGTGTAATAATTCAATTAAGAAGTTTAATACCCGAAACGACAAATAATGAGTAATCGATATGGTGATAAATAAAAGGAGTTTTATTTATACTCAAAGGTTTGAGGACATATGAGATTAGTATTATTCTTGTGTTTCACATTTACATGTTTTGACTTCCAGAATAATTGAATTTATTAAGAATAATCGAATTATTCGAACGGGCCACAGTCGTTCATATGTTGGAAGTAGATATGAATGAAGACTGTCGTGAATTGATGTGTGGATTGTCTAAAAGAGTATTAGACATAAGCAAATGTTTGCTGCAACGTTCATGAGTGCTTATGAATATGATTTGAGCATTGGATTAAACCCACGCTCACTTGGATCACTCCATGAATTGTATCACGAGTGATTGGTGAGACGATAACATCTTATATTCTTGAAACCGAGATGTGTGAGTTGTATCTTGCAAATCGATTGCACATTGATAATATGTAAACGCACTACTAACTTGGTGTTATAAAACATATTGTTGTGTGTGATTCGGTGGGTGAGTGCAAGCAAGCATTGTATCAAAGTTTATCCGTTCCTTTTATCCAAAGTAGGATAAAAGCGATATCTTTAGGCCCCTCGATGATTTAGTGATGACAAACGTAAATGTTCGGCCGGGCTAGGGCTAATTTGATTTGTTCAATTAGTCAGTCGTCATAAATCGGGAATCGAGATATAGTACAAAGAGAATGATTTGAAATCATATTCTCATATGATATCTAGAATGGAGGAATATATGATCCCTTATCTAAGGACATGCGTATCTGATAGGATCAGAGTTAACAGCGGTTTTGGAAAGCTACGATTGCAGATCAGGATCTGAAGTCATACGCATAATAGTTATTAGACTTATCCAAGTGGGAGACTGTTGGATTAGTGTCTAAGTCCATAATTATTTTGGTATGTACTTGACCCGATGGTGCATGGTCCTTTTGGGTTGCCTTCACCAAAGCAACTTGATAGGATGAATTATGGAGAGAAAGGATTAAATATGATTTATTAATATATTATGAGAATAATATATTAAAGGAGAAATCATATTGTTCAATTAATATTAGTCAATAATTAATTGGTAATTAGTTTTGTGACTAAAAGAGATTAATTAAACTTAAAGGACTGGAATTGTAATTATAAGATAATTGCAATTTGGGCCATGGATTGCCTTTTATTATAAGGTGGACGAATTCTATGGGGGAAGCCCATATGAAATCGTCCAAGGCCTTAAGGAAAGGGCTCCATGGGTTGCTTAGGGCTTAAGCATCCAAATTAGGATTTCCTTGTTAGATAACCCTAATTGCCTCCTATATAAAGAGATCCCTTATGACGAAAAACATGGTTAAGACTCCTCTAGGATTTGTAGACATTTTTGGACAGCCTCCATCCTCTCTCCTCTTCATCCTCTTGATTATAGTGTTTGTGAGCCATTAGAGGAGTGACAATTGTGACTTTAAACTTTCTAAATTCAATACAAGGAGATTTGGGATTGTTATTGCTACATAACAATCAAGGTAACATTATAAACCTATTCTCATGTTAATATGATTACTTGAATGCTAGAATTAGGGTTTATAGTCTTGGATAACTTGCATGTTCAATAGAGAAACCTAGATCCAAGCATTAGGGTTTGTATGAGCACATAGGATGTTCTTAGGACCAAAACCCATCAATATGTATACCAGACTTCGGTTCGATGTCGAGTGGAACCCAATGCCGGACTTCGGTCCGATGCCGGGTGGGGACCGTTGTAGCGGGCAAGGCCCAATGAATGTTATTATGTGATTATGTGTATGGTATGTCGTACTTTGGGGAGACTCACTAAGCTTTGTGCTTACAGTTTTCAGTTTTGGTTTCAGGTACTTCCGTTAGTAAGGTGAAGAGCTCGGGATGACTGCATCGCATACACTACAACGTTTAGCCTGGGATGATTTACTCTGATATTTGGACATGTGATTTTGATATGATGTTTTGAGATATTACCACTTATGTTTTATGAGATGATTTGGATTTCTATGGTTTTATTTATAAATCAAAACAAAATTTTTGGACCCTATTTTGGGGATGTTACATTTTTGCTTTTGGGTCCCTACACGAAACAATTAACATAAACCATGAATGATTAATCGCAAATTCCAGATTTCAAAAACTCGAATGGTGATTATGGTTATTAAGTTGCTTACCTCGTATTGGATTTTGGGAATCCTAGGAAAAAATTCCCCTTCCCATTCAGCGGAATTGTCCAAATCACAATCGCCATCAAGATTTGCAGGACAAGTATGTGGATCTTCAGAAATCTATAAGAAAGAAAATTGACGTATTTAGTACTAATTTAAAGTGGAATGATTAAAACAGAGAAAAAGGCGTAATACCTAACAAAAGGGTAAAATCAAACAGATTAAGTTAAATATTCAATGCATTACCACTGCATGAAAGATCACATTGAAACAGAGAAAAAATAGTAAGTACTTCCCAGCTTTCATATTTGTCATTTCATTCAGATCCAAATAACCTAAATTGAAATAGAAAAAGGATCAAACGTTAGTAACAAAACAAAATAATTATCAAAACATAAGGGATGATGAATGCAACAGTGTGGTTCAGCCCCCAATTTCAAATCAAGTGAAGAGAAAACATACGATCAGAAGAAGTACTAAAATTGTTTTTTTTTCAAAATCTGATCATATAAAATGTTCGTATAAAATATGGTAAAGATTGTGAAATAATATACATACCTTGATTAGGAAAGGTTTTCACGATGCTTATAACATCGTTCTTTGATAATCCATCTTTCTCATACATTCTGTAAACAATATTCATGATATCGTCGATGTTAGGCTGCATGTTCCACAATTTTAAGAAATTAAACTCGTGAATAGTTAAATAAATTATATAAAGTCGCATGAAAAATACTACTACTATAAAAGGTTTTCACGATCCTCCAATCTTGGCCAATGCTAACTCTTGTTGGATTCATCAGCGTGCCAACAACTATTTTGTTGTTCAATGTCATTTGAGTGTTTTCTGAATAACAATAACAATTAACAAATAAAATAATTTTCATTTCATTTATGAACAACCATAGTATAACTATAATTAATTAAAGGATCTAAAATGTTGGTTTGATTATTTCATGAACATATTTAAAGTATTGAATTGACCAAAGGGAAAGTACAATAGTCGACCATTATTTTCATCCAATCAGATTTGTGGCTCACCAAATCTACCAAGACCCGCATCGATATCATTGATCATCAAGCAACTCATTTTCCCCTGTTTTAAACAAGCCAAAAGTAATGTCAAGATAAAATCAACCAATTAGTTTTGAAAAAACAACACTTTAGAGTTTAGACTTAACACACATATGATAGTTAAAGAGGTAAAACTTCTAATCCGATTTTCAACGATTGTATGAAAATTGTAATTTGTATAAGCAAAACATTCATCAAAACCATCTTATCAGCTCTCTCTGATTCCAACTCTCCAGCAGACATGATCACAGGTAAACTTCCCATTGCCTAGAAAATAATTTCAGTTGGAAATGTTTTTCCTTGCCCTTTTCCTCCCCAAATGCCTAATAAACAGATGCAAAGAATCCGAGTTTTCAAACATTGACAGACTGTCATCTAATACTAATATATTTTTCTTGCCTCTTACCCTCTTAGGTGACAAGATATCTTCCCACACATTACAACCAACATCAATGGAGTCTATCTCGCTGCCAACATCAACCAATTTACACAAAATCAGTAGAAAAAGAAGAATGTGAGAATTAAGAACAATCACAAATTTTTCATCAGAACAGAACAGTATGTGTGCTTGGAGAGATTAATTAAGTTGGCATACTCATTCCATTCAATAACAGAAGTATTTAGCAAACTGACAAACAACAACTTACCAGATCCAATGAATTTGCGGAGACTATGTGGGGGTTCATCGCAGGAGAAGTAGTGCGAGAGCAGATGGAGACAGAGATATAAATATTTGGTGGTGTAATGGCATAATATTGGTGGTGGTGTGTTATGGGTGAAATAGTGGTGTAGAAGAACGAGGAATGAGGAATCGGTTCATGATGGGGGCTTTTTCTGGTTTATGGTGTGTGATGTCTAGTGGCGATGGTGGGGCCACTCTAGGGTTAGGGCTTCCAGTTAACAGTGTATGATGGTGGCGTTGGTGGTGGCAACGAGATAGAGTTAGGGTTTCTCATCTAGACATAAGGTAGAAGCGGGGCTGCAGACGCCGATGAAGGTAATGACAACGTCGGGAGGATGGCGATAGCGATGACTTTAGGAGGGTAGTGGTAACGGACGCCTATCGGAGATTGAAGTAAGGAGGTAGACGTAATAGATTTGGTAGAAACGACGACTGATAGTGTGTAGAGGATATTAGGGTTTTCCACATGTAGACATAGAAGAAGCTACGACTGTACATTACAATGATACGTGCGTGTATACGTTTACATTGTAAGCTTAATAGATGTACATAGTGTTATAAAATGTATACCTCTTAATTTTCAAGACATCCTCCTTAATAAATAAATGTTTTTTTTTGCCACATATCAATATCTCATGAGTTTTGACATTTGTCATTTTGTGGTATTTTTGAATAAATGTTTTTTCCATTTGTCATTTTCTTATTTTTTATCTTTCTTAATTAACACATCATATTTACACCTTAATTAATAATTGCCTTAATTGAAAATAACTAATAAATTACAATATTACAACTCATATAGTATTTAACATATTTCCTTTTATATTCAAATTTTAAATTTTAAATTTAAATAAATTCTTGTTTAACATTTATATATATATTTTTTTTGTTTTATCAAACCCGTATAAATACGGGTCTCACAACTAGTAGACAATATGTTTAATAACATACTAAAGATAAAGATGGTTATAGACAGATTCTCTTTAACAACATCAATTTAAATTTTATTTTATTAATTATTCTTTGTAATCGGTATAATATCATAGTTTCCAACTATATGTTATACAATTTTTATCATACAGTTTGACTTTCTTATTTTATACTGACTTTCTTATTTCGCCTATTTCGTGTATTGTATTACCGTGAAAAGTGAAAACACACTTAAAGTTTGAATTTTGAATTTTGACTGCAATGGACAGAAGAGGAAACGATGCACCGGCGATCGGCATTGACCTTGGAACAACGTACTCATGTGTCGCCGTTTGGAAGCATGATCACATCCAAATCATTCCCAACGATCAGGGCAATAGAACCACACCGTCTTGTGTTGCTTTCAGTGATGCAGAACGTTTAATCGGCGATGGCGCCAAGAACCAAGTGGCCATGAACCCTGCTAACACCATATTTGGTAAGCCTTTTGCTCGTTATTCTTAAATGTTGTTCATCTTATTATGATTAAGTATAGGAAAATTCCATATTCAGCCGAAGGAATTGTAACAAAGAGTTCAATATATTTGAATCGTCATCCGATCCTAAGAAGATTGTTTCTGAATGAAATTTCTTCAAATTGAACCACAATCAAATCCATTGAAGCATTCTATCCTTGTTATAAACTAATCTTTGAAGCAAGGTTGACCGCCCAGATGTTCCATTTTAGGTTTTTAGGGTTTTATGGGTTTAGCTATGCATGGGTTTCAGGAAAAACTAAGAAAACAACAAATTACGTACCTACATCAAGACTGGTGTTATTTGGGAAAAGTTTAAATACATTACACCATTTACTATAAGCACGAGCTTTGGTTATCATTGATTCATTGTGTTGGAAACTGGGATATATATATATATATATATATATATATATATATATATATATATATATATATATATATATATATATATATATATATACTTCTTGATTGTTTCCAAATTTAAATTCTGTTGCATTTTACTTTGTCAATTCAATGTCAATGAAAATATTTGGCTATTGGCTTATTAACCGTGTATATGCAGATGCTAAGAGGTTAATTGGAAGGAGATTCAGTGATTCCAAAGTGCAGGATGACATCAAGTTGTGGCCTTTTAGGGTCATACAAGGGCCTGCTGACACACCAAAGATTGTTGTCTCGTACAAAGGTGAAGAGAAGGAACTTTCGGCAGAAGAAGTTTCATCCATGATTCTTGGGAAGATGAAAGAAACTGCTGAGGCATACCTTGGAAAAGTTGTGAAAGATGCTGTGATAACTGTCCCAGCTTACTTTAACGATTCGCAACGTCAAGCAACAAAGGATGCTGGAGCTATTGCTGGACTTAATGTCATTCGCATCATCAATGAGCCTACAGCAGCTGCAATTGCTTATGGTCTTGACAATAAGTCTGATATTACTTGCAAGATCACTGTGCTTGTCTTTGATTTGGGTGGTGGCACTTTCGATGTCTCTTTATTGACCATTGCAAAAGGTGGAACCATTGAGGTGAAAGCTGTTGCAGGTGATACTCATTTGGGAGGTGAGGATTTTGATAGTCGTATGGTGGATCATTGTGCTTGGGAATTCAAGAGGAGATGGAACAAGGACTTAACGGGGAACAAAAGAGCATTGGGGAGGCTGAGATGTGCTTGTGAGAAAGCAAAAAGGATTCTCTCATGCAGTATTCAAACTTCCATCGAAATAGATGGCTTGCATGAGGGGATTGATTTTTCCATGAAGTTCAGTCGAGCTAAATTTGAAGAGCTGAACATGAGTTACTTCGATAAATGTATTGCGACTGTGAATGCATGTTTAAGCGATGCAAAGATGAAGAAATCGTGTGTTAACGAGGTGATTCTTGTGGGTGGGTCAACTAGAATACCAAAGGTCCAGTGTATGTTGCAGGAATGTTTTGAAAGGAAGGAGCTGTGCAAGAGTGTGAACCCTGATGAGGCTGTTGCGTATGGTGCAGCTGTTATGGCTTCAAAGTTAAGTGGCAACAATGATAAACGTGTTCGAGATTTAATATTATTGGACGTCACTCCTTTGTCCCTTGGTCAAGAAACAAAAGGAGAAAAATTAACTGTTGTGATCCCACGTAACACTCCAGTACCTACGAAGAAATCCAAAGAGTTTCATACATGTCATGACAACCAATCTCATACAACTATTAGTGTGTATCAAGGTGAAAGAGCACGATCCAAAGATAACCATTTGTTGGGGGAGTACACACTTTCAGGACTACCACCGGCTCCCAAAGGAATTACAAAGTTCCGAAACAGCTTTGAAATAGATAACAATGGTATCCTAACAGTCACGTCAGAGATATTATCAACCCGTAAGAGGAAGAAAGTCACGATTACCAATGAAAATGGAAGACTCTCCAAGGAAGAGATTGAGAGGATGATAGAAGATGCTGACAAGTACAAACAGGAGGACCAAGAATACATGAAGAAAGCAGCTGCAGCCAATGCATTGGATGACTGCATATACGACATAAAGAATATGATAAAAAGCATGGAGCATGGTGAGAGGTTGAAGAAAATGAAGAAGGCAGTTGATTATACCACCGATTGGCTCGATCATAACCAAGCTCCATCTCTTGATGAGCTTCAACACATGAAGGAACATCTCAAGGCTGTATGTATGCCCACGTTTTAGTCATCAAATCATGGGCATTAACCTCAGGTTGCTTCTATGGTCTTCTTTGTTTCCATTAGATTCTTAAGACGAACCAATTCAAGACAGTAAATCAAGAACCATTTTGTTTCGATTTGTTCAATTGTGAACAAAAAGATGAACATGATCAGTTTATGGGTTAGCCTATATTTTTTGTTGCTTATGTTTTCACTTGGGATGCTATTTCGGCTGTCCTCATGCAAGATATCAGTATCTAATTTTGGTACATTATATATAGGGCTCAAAAAAATCGAACCAACCCGATTCCAACAAAAAATTAGAAGGTTGGGTTGAGATTTTCAATCCATTTAAGTTAAATGGGTCAACCCACATAACTCATTTAGTTAAATAGATTGAGTTGGGTAAAACTTATCGACTTGTTTTCAGTGCGCCAACCTATTTAACTTTAATATATATTTAATTTAATAATTATTTAAATACTATCATGTATTAATCAAATTTATAATATATTAATTATAATATTGTATATTATTTATGTTTTATAAAAAGTGAAATTTTAGTTCCTATCATTTTTCTTAGCGACGACAATACTAGTCACTCTCCAAAATCACTTTTAAATTAAACATTTTTAATGTTATTTGAATAATTTATTTGTATTTGTGAACTAGATTTGTGTTTTTGTCATATTTAGAAATTTTTTTTATGTTTGGAACTAATTTAAGTGGTGTAATAATTCATTAAATTATTTATTTTTTGATTTTAAATGGGTTCACCTAAGTTTAACTCATTTATTTAATAGGTTGTGTTGAAAACTACATAAATAGATGAACCTGTTGAGAACCTATTTATCTAAAATGTTGGGTTAGTTGGAAATGTCAACCAATTTAAATAAATAGGATGGGTTGGGTTGAAATCTTCTACCCAATTAATAAATCATTGAACTCGAACCCAACCAAAATTGACCTATTATCATGGCTAATTATGTATGTATTTTGAAAAACTAGCATTCCATATGCATCTGTTGATTGATGTTTTTTTTTAAACAACAAGACTTTATTAAAAGAAGCAATAAGCTAGAAGTTACATGTTGAGATATAGAGGATTAGCAGCCCAAAATTCCCAAATGAGATACCTTCCCCACTCTGTTCTATTCTTAAGCCATAAAAAGGCCATGGCTTTAACATCGAAAGCCAACATGGAAGAGCTTTCACCTTACTTTTAAATACTAACCGTTCCTATATGCCCAAATCACCCACAAAAAAGCCCTTGAGATTGCCTAAAACATCTGTTTCCTTCCTTCTTTTCCTGTTGTTAGAAGTGGTCCTTAAGAACATCTTCAACTCACTCATATTTTTTATTTTTTCCTTCATTCCTTTCCAACCCTACTCCATTTACTCCATTTTTTGGGATAAATGAATAGTATTTTGTTATTTATTAAAGTATATTAATTAATGATAAATATAAATTTGATTTTTGTTTATCAAATTCATATAAAAATTTAAATAAATATTGAAATTTTAAAATATGATAACTTATTTTACAAAACCTTATAATTAAGTGTTATAAATATAATCTCATTTATTTAATATTTGTAACGACCCAATTTTTCAAAAGAATTTTTTCATTTTTGATTAACCAAACACATCTCATAAATCACGAAATCCAAATATAATTGTTTTAAAACTCATATCAATTACAATTTTTATTTCAAACATCAAAGTGTCCCATAAAATGCCATGAGAGAGTGCACGTCGCGTCATCAAGCCTTGCCCTTGTCCTTGGGCTCAGATGTACCTAAAACAAATCCAAAACCTGTAAGCTAGTGCTTAGTAAGTCCCCCCCAGAGCATACCCCACACACATTCCACATAACACATATAATATTAGCTATAAAAGCTATATATACCACATAAGACATGCATACTAACATATAAAGATGCTCTGGGCTCCCCCCCCCCCCCCCCCCCGGGTCGTATACCTTCATGCCATGGGCTCCCCCACATGGTCTTTACCTAGGAATGCCATGGGCTCCCCTACATGGTCTTATATCCAACTGCCACGGGCTCCCCCGGGGTCTTCCATGCAATAACATACACAAACAACTAACATATCATATATCACAGAAGTATCTATCATACTACATGATACATACAAAAACATATAAGGATGTCGTGGGCTCCCCCCACTGTCTTATACCATCATGCCATGGGCTCCCCCACATGGTCTTATATCCAACTGCCACAGGCTCCCCCGGGGTCTTCCATGCAATAACATACATAAACAACTAACATATCATATATCACAGAAGTATCTATCATACTACATGACACATACAAAAACATATAAGGATGTCGTGGGCTCCCCCCACTGTCTTATACCATCATGCCATGGGCTCCCCCACATGGTCTTTACCTAGGAATGTCATAGGCTCCCCCACATGGTCTTATATCCAACTGGCACGGGCTCCCCCTCCCCCCCCCCCCCCCCCCCCGAGGTCTTCCATACAAATATCATATAATCACTAGCATACAACTTAGCATAAAGCTAACTATCATACCACATATCTCTACTACAACTAGTGTACCACATAACATAAAATGG
Organism: Lactuca sativa; assembly: GCF_002870075.4. Classification (NCBI taxonomy): domain Eukaryota; kingdom Viridiplantae; phylum Streptophyta; class Magnoliopsida; order Asterales; family Asteraceae; genus Lactuca; species Lactuca sativa. The sequence continues at coordinate 42,583,562 of NC_056631.2, read as the reverse complement.
GCCGACCTTGGTGCCCTAGACCCATGGGTATGGTGAGAAGACTCAACTCTCACGAATGCTAAACTAACAAGCTAGAATTAGATATGTCCCACGTGCTGCTCCAACTCAACCACCTATAGCATCATAAGATAGACTTGTTATCATCCTAAAATTACTCTCAAAGTCAACCTTGGTCAAAGTCAAGGTCAACAATCCATGTTGACCTCAACTCGTCGAGTGTATCTAGTGACTTGTTGAGTTCCTATCAGGTCCAGAAAACCTGGTCAAACCCTAGCCAACTCACCGAGTTGTTTCATCAACTCGAAGAGTTCACTTGATATCCAGAAGGCGGGGAAACCCAATCCAACTCATCGAGTTACTAGGGAAACTCGTCGAGTCCCATTTCCTATTTGCTTGTTATGATGATACACCAAATGTAGGGACTCCAGGGCTTGGATCTGAATCCTTAAGGTGTCTAAAAGGATAAAGTTTCCAACTTTACCCTCTAGAACCATTCCAAATGCTCTAAGGCCCTTATTAAAGTTTGGAAAGCTTCAAAGCTTTTCCATAAAGTCCAAAACTCTAGCGATCTAGAATCCCTCCTTTCATAAGAGTTTCTAGTCCTCAAAACGTTCCAAAGATGGAGGCTTTATGGACATGCATGTCCAATGCATGTCCTTAGGTCAAAATGGCCAAAAATAGAGAAATATGCCCTAAAAACCCTTGCATGGCGTCCTTACTTGTCCAAAGGCTAGATCTAGCCCACCTTGGGACCATTTTGCCATAGAGATCCATAAAGTTGCAAACTTTATGAACCCCATGCATGAAATCAACAAGAAGGATAGGAAATGAAGATTAAACTCAAGGTCTAGCCATATTCTATGATAAAAATCGAATCTTGAAGACTTACAACAGTCCATAAGATGGTTAAGCTCAAGAGTGGGGGCTTGGTTTGCTGGATCTTCTCATTCTTCTCACTATCTCCTTCTTCTTAAGCTTCAAAAGTCACTTTAGCTCACAAAATGAAAGATAATGGTTTTGCACATACGTTCTTAGGGTTTGGAGGCTGATGGAAGGTCAACCTCAAGGTTCTTAAGGAGATTATATAGGGTGCAAACCCTAAAATTAGGGTTTTCTCTCTTCAGCTCCTACTCGCTGAGTCAATACTTCCGACTCGTCGAGTAGGCCTGCCCCCGCGTCCATGAGATGGCCTCTACCTGACGAGTTGAGGCTTCCAACTCGCCGAGTCCATGCACAAACCTTAAAAATTCATGTAAATTACTTAATACCTGAAATAGGTGTTACAATATTATTGTAATGAAAAAAATATATATTATGTATTTGTTAAAACCAAAGTAGTAGAAAGAGTGTGTTTGACAATTTGTATAAGTTGGAAGAATGAAATATATTAGGAATATACTTTTGTGGGGTAACAAATAAAGTAGGATTGGAGATGAAACACTATTTACCCCATTTTTTACTCCACTTTGGGGGGAGGGGGGAGGGATGGAAGTGGGTTGGAGATGGTCTAACATGACATCCAATGCTTTGCGGTCATTGAAGTGAGGAAGGTCTTTCCACCAGTTAAGCAAAAAAGCACCCAACTAAGCAAAATTACAAAAAAAGGAGCAAAAAGCACCCAACTAAGCAAAATTACAAAAAAAGTGTCACTGCTTCTATAAAGAGACTGTCTAGATCAATTTGAAAAGGCTTCAAGTCAACATTCAAGTGACTGATTTTTCTTGTTACAACCTCCTTTGGGCCACCGGTCTAATCGTCCCTAAACCCCAATTAACCCAATAAATAGATCTATTAACCCTCTTCCATATATTGTCTGTGCTACCACCATTTAGTAAGAAGAGCAAGGTTAGAAGCTTTTAAACTTCCAATGTTCAAACCACCCAATTCTTTGTAGTTCATTGTTTCAATGTTTTGTGCCAAGCAATCTAAGTGATGTTTTTGTGATCCGAAGAGCTACCCCATAAGAACCCGTTGAGAATACTTTATAGTTTGGAAATTAATTACTTAGGGTGCATTTACTTACGGAAAACTGAGTCATTTTCCGGAAAAAAATTTCAAGAAAAATGAGAATTTTTAAAACGCATTTAATTCAACATTTTTTCTAAATTTTTCACGGAAATGAAAATTTTCCATTTTTCAAAATTACAAACAACTTTGAAAATTTTAGAAAACTAATAATTATTGGTTTCCATATTTTTCTAATTCCAACTTTTTTCTAAAATATAAACACACACCCACCCACAACCATTCCTCCTGCCCCATCCCCATCCCCACTCGAGCCACCCAGACCCCCACAAACACAAACACAAACAGATACACACAGACTCACCACCACCACTATCGCAATCAACAACCCACCATCACCATTACCACCTCCGTTGCACGGAAGCAACCAAAACTAATCTAACATGCATAACAACAGCTAAAATAAAAATCAATTTACACTTTATGTAGCCAAACAAAATTTGAATTTCTGAAGGCAGAGAAACCCCGATCCACATTTCTACAACATACAAGCGAACCCCAAAGATATCAATGGAAGCATCACAACAAAGAAAACCCTTTCTTGCAACTCTACAATGTACTAAATCGATAAACTCATATACCATATCATGCTTATTCTCTCTTACCCTCCCTCAAATTCACAACGCTTGAGCAATAAGCATTGAGAGTTTGCCAATTAACAGTAAAACTGAAACAAAAGCAATAGCCATTACAATGAATACAAGCAAGAGTCAACGAGAATTAAATACCAACGCAAGGCTAAACCATAAAAAAAGCAAAGTTGACCAAATGAACACAAACCTAAATCGCATACTTTTTTTAACCGAAACTGGAAAAAAAGCTACAACCAGAAAATGAGCAAAGAACTCAAAGTCGAACCGATACAAGAACGCCAGAACAACAACAAAGAAAAAAATTGTTGAATTTTACTACAATATATGACATTTATTGATGATGTAAAAATAACTTTTCAAAAGTAAAAAAAGATGAAAATAGAAAAAAACAAGGTTGTAAATAAAAAGATTATATATATATATATATATATATATATATAGAGAGAGAGAGAGAGAGAGAGAGAGATCTTCAATTGAGGAAATAAAAGAGGTTGAGAATGGGGGAATCATTCTCAGCCACTCATTTAATCTAAGCATAAAAAGACATGGTGGCAAACTTGTAAATATGATAATAGCCTTCAATCTCAAATACGTAACTGTATAGAAATTTTGATCGTTCATCATCCAAATTTCTCCTCCAACCTTCAACAATCATCCAGATTTCTTTAGTTAAACCATCATCAACATCATCCGGTATTAATCAATCATCGATCTTCGTCAATAACATGTTTATCAACACGATTCAACAGTTAACAACAAAAATTCGTTTTTGGTTCTTTTAATCCAACCTTCAATTCTGCTTGAATACGATCAGATCTTCAACATCTACAGTTAATTATACTCCCAGCGTTATTAGATCAACATAATCGATAATCAACAAAAAATCCACTTCATATCATTCATTCAACATCGATTCTCAAATAAAACTTCAAAATTGAGGTTAGAAAAAGATCAAATCGTTTTTTTTTGAAAAATTTCATATAATTCTCTATCTATCTACTATTTTGTAAGATTTAAATAGTCAAAGTATCATGTTTTTAACATTTTTAAAAAAGTTAAATTGTATGCACTCTAACTGTTTGATAAAATGCATCAACTAAATTACCACGTTATATTTGTTGGATTAGTGTCTAAGTCCATAACTATTTTGGTATGTACTTGACCCGATGGTACATGGTCCTTTTGGGTTGCTTTCACTAAAGCAACTTGATAGGATGAATTATGGAGATAGAGGATTAATTATGATTTATTAATATATTATGAGAATAATATATTAAAGGAGAAATCATATTGTTTAATTAATATTAGTCAAGAATTAATAAGAATTAAGTTTGTGGCTAAAAGACATTAATTAAACTTAAGGGACTAGAACTGTCAATTGTGTGATAGTTGAATATTGGGCTAATGGACTCCATATTAGAGGAGTGGACGAATTCTATGGGGGAGACCCATTAGAAATCGTCCAAGGCCTCTAAGGAGGGAGTCCATGGGTTGCTTAGGGCCTAAGCATCCAAATTAGGGTTTCTTTGTTGGCTTGTTAGATAACCCTAATAGCCTCACTATTTAAAGGACCTTAAGCCCCAAAAACGTGGTGAACTTGTTCTCTAGGGTTTCCACACGTTTTGGGCAGCCTCCTCTCTCCTTATTCTTCATCCTCTTGCTCTTGGTGTTTGTGAACCATTAGAGGAGTGACATTTGTGACTCTAAGCTTTCTAAAGTCATTACAAGGAGGATTTGGGATTGTTATTGCTACATAACAATCAAGGTAATATCTTAAACCCATTGTTATGTTAATATTGATTATCTTATGCTAGATTTAGGATTTAAAGTCTTGGATGAATTGCATGTACAATAGAGAAACCTAGATCCAATCATTAGGGTTTGTATGAGCACATAGGATGTTCTTATGGCCAAAACCCATCAGTGGTATCAGAGACTTGATTGGTTTCTATTGTATTGATGCATATTTGATTGAAATCAGCACTAGAAATCGAAATTTTTTGCTTCTGAGTGTTTGACTCGCCGAGTCAGCTGTACTCGACGAGTCCAGGTCCAGACTCGACGAGTCAAAGTGTCTGACAGCCCATATTCGCGATTTTCTTCCTGTTTTGGCTTTGGATAATTACCATAAACGTGTTTTTGTTATAAAATCTGAATTTTATCAATATTTGGTGATTATCCTTACCAAAATAGAAGATAATTGTCAAAATTTAGATAATCATTTGTTTTGTTAGATAAAGTTTGATTATTTGTAATTTAGATTTGAATTATCTTGTGAAAAAGTTTCAATTTCCCCCTTTAGGTTTTATAGTTTAAATTTGAACTTAAAAGTTTTGTTTTTGAAATTTAAATAAGTTAAACCCTAATGTTTTGAAATGTTTCAAAACTTGCCCTCAAGTTTTGGAATTTAAAAGTTGATTTAAAGTTTAATTTAGAAATGTTAAATTCTAAAACCCTAATATAGTTTTGAAAAGTTCAAATCGCACCCTTATGGTTTTATTAATTAATTAAAGTGGATAATTAAAAGAGATTTAATAAATCCATAAAGTTTTGGTTTACAATTTAATTAAATTAAAAGTATAATTATTAAATTTAACCACCTAGTATTTTAAAAAGTGTAAAATACACCCTATACTATATAACATTAAAAGTATAATATTATATATATGTATGAGTAAAAGTCAGTCTTACCATTAGTAGGCCTCATTCACAAAGCTGGTCTATAAGGGGTGTTTAAGTAAATTGCCTATAAAATGGCGATTGAATGGGTATCCACTCTTACCCACCGCACTCTTGACTAGTGGAGGGTCGTTAGCCGAACGGGTAGGATAGGACAGAAACCTTCCATTATAAGTATAATGAAGTACAAAAGTAACTAAATGTTTTTACAAATTCCCAATCTTAGTTACTCTAGGCAAAAGTGAATTAATGCAATTCCATGAAATTACACTTTGTACCCTTACGAAGACGTTAGTGGAGCGTGTGTGGTTAACCGGCACTCTAAATGGGTCTAAGAAAAGGTAGCAAAGGGTGACTCAATGTTTGTCATAGTTCAGTGGAGCGTGTGTGGTTAACCGGCACATTGAATAGGTGACTGTAACATGTGGGGGCACCATGTAAGTTTGCATGGTTATTCACACCCTGTTTTGTGATCCTTGGCATCCCAGTCACAAATTGAGGGGCATATCGAGATTTAAACATGCCATTGAACAGTTCAATGAATCTCAAAGGATCTAGGAGTTTTCAATACATTTAAAACTTAATCTGTTTTTCGTTTTTCATGGTGGAAAATTAGTGAATCGTCATTCACTTACCTTCAAATGTTCTGCAATTTGGGTTACGACATCCTTCTCCTAAGTTGTAGAATATTGTGTTGGGTTCTAGCCTCAGTATATCATTTGGGTGGTTTACTAAGGACTCAATAAATCAACTAACTTGAATTCGTTTTCTCCCGTTTTGTAGATGTCAAAGTATGACAACTATGGTATTCCCAAATCCTGTGGAACAAGCTTTCCACATGAAGATGATATTCCACGATTCGATCGAGGAACAAGAGATCATGCTTCACTTCCTCCACCTCCTCCAATTATTCTCCCTAACCCACAAGTTCAAAAGATTGAAAAATTCAAACTCACTCGAGCCCTTTTGGCAAGAAAACATGTAGAAGGAAAGTCGGTTTGTGCACAAGTCCTAGAGATGAAATCACACATTGATAGGTTAAGAATGTTGGGATCTGTTGTCTGTGATGAGCTGGCTGTTGATTGGGTTCTTCAATCACTTCCTGACTCATATAGTGAGTTCGTAAGAGAGTACTATATGATGAGCCACGACGCAACCCTCATCGATCTCACGTATATGCTTATTGCTGCTGAATCAGCCATGATTTGGCGCACTGGAAAAGAAAAGTTGATTGGTGGATCTGCATTCCAGACCTCTATGGATATAGGCAATGGCAACGAAAGGCATGCCATAATCAAAAAGTTTGATCATAAGAGAAAGGCAAAGTCAGAAGTAGTTCCATGTGTTGTTCCAAAAGAGTCAATTTGCTTTTATTGCCAAGAGAAGGGGCATTGGAGACGAAGCTGCCTTATTTACCTAAGAGATCTAAGAGATGGGAGAGTCAAAACGTATGACTCTACTTTAGGTAAATTCCATTAATCAACTCTTTTAAGTTCCTATTTTAGATTCTTAATACATGATGTGATAAGATTGCATTTCGATGTTTTGTAGGATCAAAGAAAAGAAAGGAAGCTTAAGGGAAGAAGTGAGCGGAATCTAATCATGAAGAAATGGATTTCGATCGCATTACTTGAAGATTAGAATCTTGAGCTACTACTTAGAGTTAGAATAGATTGTTAACATAGTTTTCAATTGAATTGCATTGTAAGGACAAATTTTTCCGCAATGAAATAAAATTTGATTTTATATTATTTATTTATCCTTGCAATAGCATGTATGAAAAATTGATGTTTGAATGTTTCTATTATTAGCGATAATGGATTTGATTCTTAATTATGTTATTTGTGGAAATGTTGAGAATTTACCAAATAGGGAGAGTTTCTCATTGCCCAAGTTTCAAGTGGACAGAAACTTGGAATCATGCAACAAGTATTGTATGATGAATGAAAAACTTTCACATTTGGGAAATTTAGACTAATTTGTTGACAAAGTGTCAAGTGAAGGAATAGGAGATCGAGTACTCAAGGTTGTGTGTTGATCAAGTCCACCACAAGAGTAACACAGATATTCGTCATGATAAAGGTTTAGTGAATATGATTATACTTATAAGATTGAGTATAATTCTGAATTGATTGAAAGAGTTAAATCAATAGTAGAACGAATAAGAAGAATCAAGTAAATAGAAAGATAAAAGTTTCTCTATTCTAAGAAGAAGGGAGAGTACCTTTTTATGATAGGTCTTAATGATTAAGAACCATATCTCAATTGATCCTCTAAGTGAGTCTTAGTGCAATTGTATGTCTGAGAAGAGGAATCAGAATTGAAGAAATGGTTAAATCAAGAAGTCAATCATACTTCGTTCCAAAACAAGTCCTAGAGTTAAGATTGTGACATTGAGTGACAAGTCTTAAGAAGGTTTATAACATTCATCAAATGTGGAAAGTTGTGATGTCTTGGATAAGACAAAGACCAACTAGGACAAATTTTATGAAGGTTTTTGTTTTGATAAAAGCTACACTAACTCTTGAATATTTGTTTGTCAAGAAATGGTTATTGACAAGAGAATCTTATATGCCAAGGAGTCAGTGGGAGTCTTAATAGTCTTGAAAGGGTTCAAGAACAAATCAAAATAAACCTTATCGAACATCACTAGCACACGACTTGAGGTTTACAACTTATCGTGTTGACACTATCTTGTTTCTGTGCCATTCCAATTGAGTTAATTATGCATGTGAGTTCTATGAGTTCTCATTTGAATGCATAAAAGGCGAGGACCTTGATCAATGAAAAGTACATTGATAAGAAAGGATGAGTTGCTTAACTACTTGGAAAACATGGTGGGCAGCCGTGTTACCATAAGGCAAGAGGTCAAGATTGAGAAAGGTTCAGTCCACATGAGTTTGGATTTGTCGCAAAGTTTGGTTTTGACAATTCGCATGGATAGGAACACATACACCATTAAAATCTAAGTGTCATAAGATTCCCTCCTTCATGAAAATGACTGTGAGGAAATGCTTTCACTAAGAGAGATTTTAAGAAGATAGTGATTGTGAAATTGTATTCTCGAATTCGATTATGGTTACGGTATCCCTTTCCATAATTCGAATTGTGAGATTTGACAATTAGTCTGAATTGTTTAGACACACATATGAGCTATCTAAGGTAAAGGTGTATAAGACTAAGAAGCTTGATAAAATATTATCAAAGTATTAGGTATTAGAAATATGAACTTAAGAAATTCAATAGGTATTGTTTTTCTGGAAGTTAAGTTGTTTTCTGAATACATGTCAAAGCTAGTGGGAGCATAAGTGTTATGCTTATATAATAATAATAATCATGATAGTGGGAGCATAAATATTATGCTTGTATGATTATTAAGGCAAGTATTGCAAGATAGCAATATTAATTATAGAAAACAAGAGTTATACTTTGCAAAGTCGTAAGGGTTGAATAGTTGTTTTGCTATAATTAACGGAGAGAATATTGTGATTCATTTCGAATCTAAAGGCTTAGGTTGTGGAATGTTAATAGATTTAGTCAAGGATACATAGTGCGTTCTCAAAATTTCGATTATGGTTATGGCATCCCTCTTCATAGTTCGAATTGTGAGAACGTGACACATTAAATATTATGACAGAAAGTTGATAAAGTATCAGATCCTTATGTAAGACATTATGCATCGTGTCCCATACGCTTCGGGTATAGGATTGATTGCTAGTGCTATTATATTTGACCATTCTATAATTTTCCAAATGTCTAGCACATTTAGAGGGAAAAAGGACTAGAATCGGTTTTGACTAAAATAATTAAACAACTATCAAAGGATGATCTAAAGTTCGCCGAGGATTAGTCGCTTGTGACTAGTTAGAAGTATAGTATTGGATGGAGCATATCGACATTATTATGAATAGATAAGATTCTATTCAGAATGAGTTGTCATATGATAAGTATGGAAATTGGGAGTTGGATATTGAGAGTCTATGTCTAGATTAGAAAATTTTATGCAAAAGGATGTTCAAAGGAATGTATTTTGAGTGAAAGACATCATGTCTATGGAATTGTATTGTAACAATCTCAAATAGAGAACTTTGTAATTTCATTGGCAATAGTCATTGTGATTTTTGTGCTATGACATTACGAAAGGATCATTGCATAAAATGTTAGAATCTAGCATATTCTATAAGTGGTAAGAAATTGATATTCTTTCACTTGTGAAAAAGGATTAGGAGTTGTGAAATGAGTATAATTGGAAATGTGTTCATTTGATCTATTTCACAAAGTAAGAACCGTAGGTAAATATTGTGTGCATGCTAAGAGCATGGGACAAGTGTAGTAATAATTCAAGTAAGAAGTTGATTACCCGAAACAACAAATAATGAGTAATCGATATGGTGATAAATAAAAGGTGTTTTATTTATTCTCAAAGGTTTGAGGCCATATGGGATTAGTATTATTCTTGTGTTTCACTTTGCATGTTTTGACTTCCTGAATAATTTAATTGGTTCAGAACAGTCAAATTATTCACACGGACCACAGTCGTGTTGGATTAGTGTCTAAGTCTATAACTATTTTGGTATGTACTTGACCCGATGGTGCATGGTCCTTTTGGGTTACCTTCACCGAAGCAACTTGATAGGATGAATTATGGAGAGAAAGGATTAAATATGATTTATTAATATATTATGAGAATAATATATTAAAGGAGAAATCATATTGTTTAATTAATATTAGTCAATAATTAATTGGTAATTTGTTTTGTGACTAAAAGAGATTAATTAAACTTAAGGGACTGGAATTGTAATTATAAGATTATTGCAATTTGGGCCATGGATTGCCTTGAATCAAGAGGTGGACGAATTCTATGGGGAAACCCATAAGGAAATCGTCCATGGGCTTGATTAAAGGAGTTTATGGGTTGCTTAGGGCTTAAGCAACCAAATTAAGGTTTCCTTGTTAGATAACCCTAATTGCCTCACTATATATAGAACCCTTAAGGCTCAAAAACGTGGACAAGCAACCTTCTAGGGTTTTCACACGTTTTGGGCAGCCTCTAACCTCTCTCCTCTTCATCCTCTTGCTTATGGTGTTTGTGAACCATTAGAGGAGTGACACTTGTGACTCTAAGCCTTCCAAAGTCAATTCAAGGAGGAATTGGGATTGTTATTGCTACATAACAATCAAGGTAATATCTTAAACCTAATTATATGTTAATATTGATTTCCATATGCTAGAATTAGGGTTTTTAGTCTTGGATTCAAAGCATGTACAATAGAGAAACCTAGATCCAAGCATTAGGGTTTGTATGAGCACATAGGATGCCTTATGACTAAAACCCATCAGTGGTATCAGAGCCTAGCTTGGTTTCAATTGTATTGATGCATTGTATAACTGGAAAATTCGATTTCTTGGATTCTGGAGGCTGGACTCGCCGAGTCCATGGCTGAACTCGCCGAGTCCATGCAGACTCGACGAGTCCATGCCTGACTCGACGAGTCAACTCGTCAGATGGAGGGTATTTCGGGATTTCTTGTTGTTTTTGCTTATGGATAGTTACCTTATCATGTTAGATCAATATTAATCCGATTATATGATATATTTGACTATAATTTTGATCTAATTGAAGATATTTATCAATTAATAAGATAATTGTTTCCTTATGTGATAATTGATTAATTATTTTGAGTAAATTGATAAATTGTTTTGCAAGAAATCATTAAATAAATCAAATATGGATAATTATGTGATTAAATGTTAATTTGAATTATTTGTTATTTGATCCTTGTTGTTATGAAAAGTTTCATATTTTGCCCTTTAGGTTTTATAGTTTAAATTTGAACCCCAAAAGTTTTGTTGTTTTGAAATTTAAATAGTTAAAACCCTAATGTTTTGAAAAAGGTTTCAAAAAGTTTCCCTCAAGTTTTGGAATTTAAATTTTGATTAAATGGTTTAATTTTGATGTATATTTAAATTCTAAACCCTAATGTGTTGAAATGTTTCAAAAACTTGCCCTCAAGTTTTGGAATTTAAAAGTTGATTAAAAGTTTAATTAGAAATGTTAAATTCTAAAACGCCAGCATAATTTTGAAAAAGTTCAAATCACACCCTTATGGTTTTATTAATTAATTAAGGTGTATAATTAAAAGAGGTTTAATAAATCCATAAAAGTTTAGGTCTACAATTTAATTGAATTAAAAGTATAATTGTTAAATTAGACCACCTAGTATTTTGAAAGTATAAAATACACCCTATACTATATATAACATTAAAAGTCTAACATTATATATATATGTATGAGTAAAAGTCAGTCTTACCGTTAGTAGGCCTCATTCACGAAGCTGGTCTATAAGGGGTGTTTAAGGAAATTGCCTATAAAATGGCGATTGAATGGGTATCCACTCTTACCTACCGCACTCTTGACTAGTGGAGGGTCGTTAGCCGAACGGGTAGGATAGGACGAAACCTTCCATTATAAGTATAATGAATTATTAAAGTAACTAAATGTTTTCATAAAATTCCCAATCTTAGTAACTTAGGCAAAAGTGAATTGATGCAATTCCATGAAATTACACTTTGTGCCCTTGCGAAGACGTTAGTGGAGCGTGTGTGGTTTACCGGCACACTAAATGGTTCTAAGCAAAGGTAGCAAAGGGTGACTCAATGTTTGTCATAGTTCGGTGGAGCGTGTGTGGTTTACCGGCACATCGAATAGGTGACTGTAACATATGAGGGCACCATGTATGTTTGCATGGTTATTCACACCCGCTTTGTGATCCTCGGCATCCCAGTCACAAACTAGAGGGGCATATCGAGATTTAAACATGTCATTGAAAGTTCAATGAATCTCAAAGGATCTAGGAGTTTTCATGGATTTAAAACTTAAATTTCTTTTCGTTTTTCATGGTGGAAATTAGTGAATCGTCATTCACTTACCTTCAAATATTCTGCAATTAGGGTTACGGCATCCCTCTCCCGAGTTGTAGAATATTGTGTTGGGTCCTAGCCTTAGTATCTCATTTGGGTGATTTACTAAGGACTCAATCAATCAACTAACTTGAATTTGTTTTCTCCCGTTTTGTAGATGTCAAAGTTCGACAACTATGGTCTTCTCAAATCCCGTGGAACAAGCATTCCACATGAAGATGATATTCCACGATTCGATCGAGGAACAAGAGATCATACTTCACTTCCTCCTCCTCCTCCAATTATTCTCCCTAACCCACAAGTTCAAAGGCTTGAAAAGTTCAAGATCACTCAAGCCCTTTTGGCAAGTAAACATAAAGAAGGAAAGTCGATGTGTGCACACGTCCTAGGGATGAAGTCACACATTGATAGGTTAAGAATGTTGGGATCCGTTGTCTGTAAGGAAATGGTTGTTGATTGGGTTCTTCAGTCACTTCCTAACTCATATAGTGAGTTCGTAAGAGAGTACTATATGATGAACCGCGACGTGACCCTTATAGATCTCACCTATATGCTTATTGCTGCTGAATCAGTAATGGTTTGGCGCAATAGAAAAGCAAAGTTGATTGTTGAATCTGCCTTCGAGACCTCTATGGATATAGACAATGGCAACGAAAGACATGCTATGATCGAAAAGTTTGATCATAAGAGAAAGGCAAAGTCTGAAGTAGTTCCATGTGCTGTTCCAAAAGAGTCAATTTGCTTTTATTGCCAAGAGAAAGGGCATTGGAGACAAATCTCCCCCATTTACCTAAGAGATCTAAGAGATGGGAGAGTCGAAACGTATGGCTCTAATATAGGTAAAATCCATTAACTAACTCTTTTAAGCTTCTATTCTAGATTCTTAATACATAATGTGATAAGATTACAATTGATGTTTTGAAGGATCGAAGAAAAGAAAGAAAGCTTAAGGGAAGAGGCGAGCAGAATCTAACTGTGAAGGAATGGATTTCGATCGCATTTCTCGAAGATTAGATTCTTGAGCTCCTAGTTAGTGTTAGAATTAGATTGCTAAGAAAGATGTATTAGCATAAGTTTTTCAATGAGTTGCATTGTAAGGACAAATTTTTCCGCAATAAAATAAATTTTTGATTTTATTTATTTATCCTTACAATGGCGTGTATGAAAAATTGATGTTTCTATTATTAGCAATAATGGATTTGGTTCTTATTATGTTATTTCTGGAAAGTGGAGAATTTACCAAATAGGGAGAGTTTCTCATCGCCCAAGTTTCAATTGGACAGAAATTTGGAATCATGCGACTTGGTTGCACGATGAATGAAAAATTTCATATTTGGAAATTAGACTAATTTGTTGACAAGGTGTCAAGTGAAGGACTAGGAGATCGAGTACACAAAGTTGTGTGTTGATCAAGTTCACCATAAGAGTAACAAAGATATTCGTCATGATTTACTAAAGGTTTAGTAAATATGGTTATACTTATAAGATTAAGTGTAATTCGGAATTGATTAAAAAGGTTTAAATCAATAGCAAACGAATAAGAAGAATCAAGTAGGCAGAAAGATAAAAGTTTCTCCATTCTAAGAAGAAGGGAGAGTAGCTTTTATGCTTTATGATAAGTCTTAATGATAAAGAACCATATCTCAATTGATCCTCTAAGTGAGTCTTAGTACAATTGTATGTTTAAGAAGAGGAATCAAGAATTGAAAAAAAATGGTTAAATCAAGAAGTCAATCATACTTCATTCCAATAACAAGTCTTAAAGTTAAGATTGTGACAATGAGTGAAAAATATTAAAGGTTTATAACATTCATCAAATGTGGAAAGTTGTGATGTCTTGAATAAGACAAAGACCGACTAGGACCAATTTATGAAGTGTTTTGATAAAAGCTACACTAACTCTTGAATATTTGTTGTCAAGAAATGATTATTGACAAAAGAATCTTATATGTCAAGGAGTCAGTGGGAGTCTTAATGGTCTTGAAAGGTTTCAAGAACAAATCAAATAAACCTTATCGATCATCACTAGCACACGAGTTGAGGTTTACAACCTATCGTGTTGACATTATTTTGATTCTGTGCCAATCCAATTGAGTTAATTATGCATGTGAGTTCTATGAGTTCTCATTTTGAACGCATAAAAGGCAAAGCACCTTAATCAATGAAAGGTACATTGATAGGAAAGGGTGAGCTGCTTAACTACTTGGAAGACATGGTGGGCAGCTGTGCTACCATAAAGGCAAGAAATCGAGTTTGAATTTGTCGTAAACTTTGGTTTTGACAAATTCACATGGATAGGAACAAATACACTGTTTAAATCTAAGTGTCATAAGATTTCCTCCTTCATGAAAATGATTGTAAGGAAATGCTTTCACTAAGATAGATTTTAAGAAGACAGTGATTGTAAAATTGCATTCTCGAATTCAATTATGGTTACGGCATCCCTTTCCATAATTTGAATTGTGAGGTTTGGCAATTAGTCTTAATTGTTTAGACACACATATGAACTATCGAAGGAAAATGTGTATAAGTTCAAGAAACCTTGATAAAAGATTATCAAAGCACTAAGTATTAGAAACATGAACTTAAGAAATTCAATAAGCATTGTTTTTCTAAAAGTTAAGATGTTTATGAATACATGTCGAAGCTAGTGGGAGCATAGGTGTTATGTTTTATAATAATCATCAAGATAGTGGGAGCATAAAAGTTATGATTGTATGATTATTAAGGAAAGTATTGCAAGGTTAGCAATATTAATTATAGAAAACAAGAGTCATACTTTGCAAAGTCGCAATAGTTGAAGAGTTGTTTTGCTATAATTAAGGGAGAGAATATTATGCTTCATTTCAAATCTAAAGGTTTAGGTTGAGAAATGTTAATAAAATTTAGTCAAAGGTATAAAGTGTGTTCTTAAAATTTCGATTATGATTACGGCATCCCTCTTCACAATTCGAATTTTGAGAACATAGCAAATAAAACATTATATGTCGTGTCCCATACGCTTCGGGTATAGGATCGATTGCAAATGCTTTAATGTTTGACCATTCTAAAATTTTCCAAATGTCGAGCACATTTAGAGGGAAAAAGGACTAGAATCAGTTTAGACTAAAATAATTAAACAACTATCAAAGGACAATCCAAGTTCGACGAGGATTGGTCGCTTGTGGGTAGTTGGAAGTATAGTATTGGAAAATATGGAAATGTTTCCATATTGGATGGACCATATCGACATCATTACGAATAGATAAGATTCTATTAAGAATGAGTTGTCATATGGAACATATGGAAGTGTGTCCATATTGGGAATTGAATATTGAGAAATCTATGACTAGATTAGAAACTTCTATGCAAAAGGATGTTCAAAGAAAATACTTTGAGTGAGAGACATCATATCTAAGGAATTGTCTTGTAACAATCTCCGATAGAGGACTTTGTAATATCATTGGCAATAGTCTTTGTGACTTTGATGCAGTGACATTACGAAAGGATAGTTGCATAGAATGTTAGAATCTAGCATATTCTATAAGTAACAAGAATTTGATATTCTTTAACTTATGAAAAACGGATTTGGAGTTGTGAAATGAGAAGGATTGGAAATGTGTTCAATGTGATCTATTTCACAAAGTAAGAACTATAGGTAAACATTGTGTGCATGCTGGGAGCATGGGACAAGTGTTGGAATTCAAGTAAGAAGTTGATTACCCGAAATGACAAATAATGAGTAATCAATATGGTGATAAATAAAAGGCATTTTATTTATACTCAAAGGTTTGAGGCCATATGGGATTAGTATTATTCTTGTGTTTCACATTTGCATGTTTTGACTTCCAGAATAATTGAGTTTATTAAGAATAATCGAATTATTCGAACGGGCCACAGTCGTTCATATGTTGGAAGTAGATATGAATGAAGACTGTCGTGAATTGGTGTGTGGATTGTTTAAAAGAGTATTAGACATAAGCAAATGGTTGCTGCAACGTTCATGAGTGCTTATGAATGTGATTTGAGCATTGGATTAGACCCACGCTCACTTGGATCACTCCATGGATTGTATCACGAGTGATTGGTGAGACGATAACATCTTATATTCTTGAAACCGAGATGTGTGAGTTGTATCTTGCAAATCGGTTGCACATTGATAATATGTAAACGCACCAGTAACTTGGTGTTATAAAGCATATTGTTGTGTGTGATTCGGTGCGTGAGTACAAGCAAGCATTGTATCAAAGTTTATCCGTTCCTTTTATCCAAAGTAGGATAAAAGCGATATCTTTGGGCCCCTCGATGGTTTAGTGATGACAAACGTAAATGCTCGTCTGGGCTAGGGCTAATTTGATTTGTTCAATTAGTCAGTCGTCATAAATCGGAAATCGAGATATAGTACAAAGAGAATGATTTGAAATCATATCTTATATGATATCTAGAATGGAGGAATATATGATCCCTTATCTAAGGACACGCGTATCTGATAGGATCAGAGTTGACAGCGGCTTTGGAAAGCTACGATTGCAGATCGGGATCTGAAGTCATACGCATAATAGTTATTAGACTTATCCAAGTGGGAGACTGTTGGATTAGTGTCTAAGTCCATAACTATTTTGGTATGTACTTGACCCGATGGTGCATGGTCCTTTTGGGTTACCTTCACTGAAGCAACTTGATAGGATGAATTATGGAGAGAAAGGATTAAATATGATTTATTAATATATTATGAGAATAATATATTAAAGGAGAAATCATGTTGTTTAATTAATATTAGTCAATAATTAATTGGTAATTAGTTTTGTGACTAAAAGAGATTAATTAAACTTAAGGGACTGAAATTGTAATTATAAGATAATTGCAATTTGGGCCATGGATTGCCTTGAATCAAGAGGTGGACGAATTCTATGGGGAAACCCATAAGGAAATCGTCCATGGGCTTGATTAAAGGAGTTTATGGGTTGCTTAGGGCTTAAGCAACCAAATTAAGGTTTCCTTGTTAGATAACCCTAATTGCCTCACTATATATAGAACCCTTAAGGCTCAAAAACGTGGACAAGCAACCTTCTAGGGTTTTCACATGTTTTGGGTAGCCTCTAACCTCTCTCCTCTTCATCCTCTTGCTTATGGTGTTTGTGAACCATTAGAGGAGTGACACTTGTGACTCTAAGCCTTCCAAAGTCAATTCAAGGAGGAATTGGGATTGTTATTGCTACATAACAATCAAGGTAATATCTTAAACCTAATTATATGTTAATATTGATTTCCATATGCTAGAATTAGGGTTTTTAGTCTTGGATTCAAAGCATGTACAATAGAGAAACCTAGATCCAAGCATTAGGGTTTGTATGAGCACATAGGATGTCTTATGACTAAAACCCATCAAGTCGTTCATATGTTGGAAGTAGGTATGAATGAAGACTGTCTAAAGTGAATTAGACACAAGCAATTGTTTGCTGCAACATTCATGAGTGCTTATGAATATGATTTGAGCATTGGATTAAACCCATGCTCACTTGGATCACTTCATGGATTTTTTTATCATGAGTGATTAGTGAGATGATAACATCTTATATTCTTGAAACCGAGATGTATGAGTTGTATCTTGCGAATCGGTTACACATTGATAATATGTAAACGCACCAGTAACTTAGTGTTATAAAACATATTGTTGTGTGTAATTCGGTAAGTGAGTGCAAGCGAGCATTGAGTCAAATTTTATCCGTTCCTTTTATCCAAAGTAGGATAAAAGCGATATCTTTGGGCCTCTCGATGATTTAGTGATGACACCTAAGCGCCTGGCCAAGCCGAGACTAATTTGATGTAATCAATTGTAGTCTGTTGTCAGTCGTCATAAATCGGAAGTCGGGAAATAGTATAGAGAGAATGATTAAGTTCATGTCTCATATCTATACGATATCTAGAATGGAGGAATATATGATCCCTTATCTAAAGGACACGCGTATCTGATAAGATCAGAGTTGACAGTGACTTTGGAAAGCTATGATTGCAGATCAGGATCTGAAGTCATACGCAGAATAGTTATTAGACTTATCCAAGTGGGAGACTGTTGGATTAGTGTCTAAGTCCATAACTATTTTGGTATGTACTTGACCCGATGGTGCATGGTTCTTTTGGGTTGCCTTCACCAAAGCAACTTGATAGGATGAATTATGGAGATAGAGGATTGATTATGATTTATTAATATATTATGAGAATAATATATTAAAGGAGAAATCATATTGTTTAATTAATATTAGTCAAGAATTAATAAGAATTAAGTTTGTGGCTAAAAGACATTAATTAAACTTAAGGGACTAGAACTGTCAATTGTGTGATAGTTGAATATTGGGCTAATGGACTCCATATTAGAGGAGTGGACGAATTCTATGGGGGAGACCCATTAGAAATCGTCCAAGGCCTCTAATGAGGGAGTCCATGGATTGCTTAGGGCCTAAGAATCCAAATTAGGGTTTCCTTGTTAGATAACCCTAATAGCCTTACTATTTAAAGGACCCTTAAGCCCCAAAAACGTGGTGAACTTATTCTCTAGGGTTTCCACACGTTTTGGGCAGCCTCCTCTCTCTTTATTCTTCATCCTCTTGCTCTTGGTGTTTGTGAATTATTAGAGGAGTGACATTTGTGACTCTAAGCTTTCTAAAGTCATTACAAGGAGGATTTGGGATTGTTATTGCTACATAACAATCAAGGTAATATCTTAAACCCATTGTTATGTTCATATTGATTATCATATGCTAGATCTAGGGTTTAAAGTCTTGGATGAATTGCATGTACAATAGAGAAACCTAGATTCAAGCATTAGGGTTTGTATGAGCACATAGGATGTTCTTATGGCCAAAACCCATCAATATTCGTATATGAATATGTTTTCTCACCTGAATCAGTATATGATTATTAAACCAAAAAAACGAATATGCAAGTTTGTATGTTATTCATATGTGAATAACATATAAAAATTATATATATATATATATATATATATATATATATATATATATATATTTGTGAAAACACTCTATGTAATATTCATAAGTGAATATATCATCTAATATTCACAAGTGAATATACTATGTAATATTCACATGTGATATGCCATGTAATACTATGTAATATTCATATATGAGAATATTATCTAATATTCATAAGTGAATATACCATCTAATATTCACAAGTGAATATACTATGTAATATTCACAAGTGAATGAATCGTCTAATATTTAAATATGAGTATACTATGTTTAGTATATGTTATATTCATATATGAATGATACTTAAATTGTAAAAAAAATTAATCATAGTTTTTATTCATAAGTGAATAACGAATGTACTGTAGTAAAAACCTGATTCATTTTTATTCACTTATGAATAACAATAACTGAAAATATAAATTTTTTTTTTATATTTTATCTTAAAACTATATTAATATGAATGTCTATTTGTAGAGACTAAAAAAATAATGAATTTTGGTATATTTAAAATCATTTTTCGATAAAAATAACTTCTTAAAAATTAAAAAAAAAACGAAAAACTATGTTTTTGTATATATATTAAGGTAATGCTTAGCATAGTTTAAGGAAACATGTTTTGTTGGAAAACACATGTCTATTCCTTTCCCATTTCCGCTGGTATGACGGAGGCTTTTGCGACAAAAATAAATGAATGATTGAGAATGATTCCCCCATTCTCAACATTTTTTTTTCTCAATTGAACCTCCCCCCCCCCCCCCTCTCTCTCTCTCTCTCTCTCTCTCTATATATATATATATATATATATATATATATATATATATATATATATATATATATATATATATATATATATGTATATATATAAGTTGAAATTTTGATTAAATGAACATTATCAAAACAAACCATTTTAAGTTAACATCGTTTGTAAAAGTCGACTAAAATACAATTAGTTTTTAGACGACATCTAACGATTAAGCATCGTCTACGTAATTAGTGAAATTGTGAAACTGATGAAACTTAACACCTTGAAAAAGATATACCTCAATAAAAGCTATTTGAGGAAGTATTGGTTTTGCATTAGTCATATTATCTTATTACGTTATGTTATTAGTCGTATTTACCTACTTTGTTATGATATTAGTCGCATTGTGAAAATGATGAAATTTTAACACCTTGTAAAAATCATACCTCAATAAAAACTATTTGAGGAAGTATTAGTGTTGCATTAGTCATATTATCTTATTTGTGTTATGATATTAGTAGCATTTACCTACTTTATTATGATATTAGTCATATTTATTTATTTTTAAATTTAACTGGTTTACTAATTAGGGTCTCCAGCTAGGTGCCGACTAATCTTCAACTAACTGATTCAGAATCCAACTTTTGAAAAAAAAATCAAAAATTCTAAGAATAAGTTCGAAAACCTGATGAACAATTCTTCAATTTCGAGAAAATACTTCGTTGTTTTTTATTAAAATCTAATAAAAATTAAAAAAACATAGTAAATCTAAAGTATATATGCGATACAAGGGTTAAAAATAAGATATTTGATTGAAAAAATGATATTACATTTTGAAATAGATATTTTAGACATTAGATGCAATTGAGAAAAAAATACACATTACATATATCTAGTTAGTCCGGAATATCAAGAAAAAGTCTAAAACGACCCATATATGAAAAATGATCATTTTTACAAAAAACAAAAGAAGTCATTTATAATGGTTAGTTTCGTTCCTACACATTGATTAAATGTCTCACACTCTCACAAAATATGGTAGATAAATGTCAAATGAAAATCATAAATATTAAGGTCTTTCTTTCAAATTAATCTTTAAATTATCGACACTCAAGATTAATATAAAATCATTAGACAAGTGGATAGGGCGTAAGCAACTGCATGGGAGTAGAGGTAACAGTGAAATCCCCACACCCATCGTTTTGTCTATGCCCATTACGAGTTATTAATTACCCTGCTGATTAAAGTGGATAACTATCAGAACTCGTCAGCTTCATAAACACCTCTAAACTCTCTTCTCCAAGAAGAGTCGACGAACCCATTAGTTGAGATCCAATATGTGACAACCGGCTATTTCGGGTCAACAAAAGTCAATTAAGCCAACAAAAGTCAAATAGTTAAGATAAAACATTTTTACACCTTGCATTTGGGGTTTTCGGTTCTGGGACCCAAAAACCTTGAGATTTCAGTTGAGATGGACCGAAATCTCCTACACCGAAATATCTTAGGTTGAAATCTTAACTAGGCCGAAATCTCATATTTGGACCGAGAACATGCGAGACTGAAGTCACATACTTGGACCAAAATCACCCTTGATCTCGGTGGTTTAAAGGAGGTTCTCGGTTGGGGGTTTTGACCGAAATCACTAGCTTAAAGTGTTGGTGTTTTTCCCAATGTGATATAATCCACAAACCAATGCAAACATCACATCACTATCATACCATTTCTATATATTAGGCCGAAATCACCATCACATTTCCTCATTTACACTTCAAAACTCTCCTAATTTACTCCCAAGAACGAGTTTAACATCTTTAAATCTTCAAACTGTTTCCCAGAAACACCTTCAAACTTTTCCAGGAGACTAGTCCTTCAATTGATTCTTAGGAATCTCTGTAAGTATTCCTTATATATAACTTAGTGTTTATACAACACTTTCATTTTAGTTCATCTAATTTACACACACTATTATGTGTTAAAACTATTAGGATACAACCACCTTCACGTATTCTAACTTGAAGATCATCCCCATCACCACGTTATCCAGCCAAAAACACACTCGAGGTGAGTTCATACCCCCACATTTTCCGAGATTTTTCAATGTTTTAGGGGGGAGGGGATACAAGTTAAAACACAAGAGAACTTGTGTTAAAATACAAAATGGTTAAATATGTTTTGTTACTTGTTATACAAAATTTTAGATTTATGAAATAGCTTTATTTCCTAGTCTGTGAAACATATACATAAGAGGTTTTGACTAAAAACGCAACGCTACGAAAAACAAAGTACAAATATACTATGTTATTCTACACACACACACACACACACACACACATATATATATATATATATATATATATATATATATATATATATATATATATATATATTACATACAAAGGATAAGGATTCATCATTTCAACGAAACAATTTTTATAAACTATAATAGGTATAGTTTATGGGGCATTCACACTATTTTACCCATTTTGGGATAAAGAAATTATTATGTAAAAGTATAATTATTTTTATGCTATGTAAACACCATGAAAGGGTAATACATACAATTACAAGGAAAAAGGATTTCATTACACTATACGTAAACCATATAATACAATTTTGTGAGACATCCTTCACCGTACTCAATAGAGTACACACTAAAGCCATGTATTATAATCAGAGTCTATTGTAGGCAGAGTGTGACACTTGTGTATAGATTTATATGTGATTGACACTCCCACACCTAAACTGTTAGCTACAGTTAGACCGACATGTATGGGGTGACAAATGTCGTACCATTCTGATGCCTGAAGAACGTCGTAGCCGGCCAACCAGTCGTTAGCATGGTTATAATAACTCACATGAGGTATTAACTAATAAATTTGGTTTATGGGGCTAGCTTACATTCAATCAATTTTATTTAATAATAAAACTACATTACACTGTTTTACACTACAACTGGTAGTTCTAGAAACATACATTCAAAGGATTTTATACAATTATAGTACATTATTTACCAGTACAATACAACTTACATTTCTGGAAACATACATTCAAATGGTTTTATAAATATTAAAACTACATTATACTACTTTCAAGTACAACAATATTCACACATTTTTAGTCTTAGGGTATCTAAGACTACAGTTCGTTTTATAAGAAAATATTGGATTTTTTGGAAATCACACTCTTTCGTCTTACAAGGAAAAATGGCAGATTTTTATCATATAAACGCTTATGAACTCACCAACTTAATTGTTGACATTTTTTTAAAACTACTTGTATTCTCAGGAAATCAGTAGCAGCTTCACGTCTCATATTTTTGGTCATTTATATTTGGAAATCAAACAAACAACGATTCGAATACAATGTAAAAACTTATAAATTATCAATATGATGGTTGTAATTCTTTGATCTCTATTATTCAATCGTTATGATACTGTAAATAAAGTCATCCACCCCCAGACGTTTCTGTTGTTTTCCGGTTTAGGGGTGTGACACAATATGCTATGCAACAATCCTTGACCCTCTCTAACGTAAAGACAATTGAGTTTCTCTAATTTGGAATGACGGTTAAGGGATAAGGCCTCAATAACCTCTTGTAACCCTATCCTAAGGAGATTACTTTCCGCAAGATTTATTTTATGTTCGAATTGCCAACAAAATGGTGAATGGTGGTGGTGAAGAGCAACAAAATGCATGGTGATGGAAAGCAAGATAAGAAAGGAGAGAAAATCGATGGGGTGGGTATGGTGGAGCCTTGCAGTTTAATACTGATATAAATTATAATTAAACAAAAAAATATAAATATTATAAAAAATGTTAAACATCATTTTAGATGGGCTCATGATCTTCACAGATTTCAAATAAATTATTCATTTTTAATTTAAAGGAAATTATCCAAATTTCATTATAGAGATAGATAAATACCAAAGTGTAAGTTCGACAATTCATAAACAAATATCATGGTAACAAGATAGAAAGTTATAAATTGTGGAATCTTTAATGGACGCAATGCAATCAAGTCGTGCCCTTTCTCTTACTGCTAGAACAACCTAAAACATTTTAAACTTATAATCTAAGCACAAAGCTTAGCGAGTTCCTCAAAATACCACATATCATATAAAGATAACGGTCTAGCCCAACAGGTTTGTTTCAATCACGCGGACCAAGCCCAATGACCCCAGGTCAACGGGTCCAACCCAATGGGCCCAACCAATGTTGCAAAACTCGGCCTACTCGGTCGAGTACTCGGCCGATTACTCGGAATCGGCCCTCCACCGAGGCGAGTAATGTCAACTCGGCCAAAAAACTCGGATTTAGTTAAAATCGGCCAAAAATCGGTCAAACTTGGTCAAAAATCGGACAAACTCGGTCAAACTCGGTCCTACTCGGTCTTACTCGGGCCTACTCGGTCAAACTCGGCCAACTCGGTCAAAATCGGTCAAACTCGGTCAAATGGTCAAAATTGTCATAAAAAGAGAAAAAAAAATCAAGAATTTCAAGATTAATATGTATAATGCACTTAATGATTTGTTATTTAACACAAACATGTGATTATTACTACATATATATCTTAAATTTTCAGTAATTATCCACGTAGTGAGACAATTATGTGTATTTCAGTTTTTATGTATTCACATGTATCTAATTTTGGTTATATATTTCAATCAAATTATGATTTTAACTTATGATTTTGACATATATAATTTTCCAAAAAATATTTCTATATGAATTACCGAATCCGAGTACTCCCCGAGTACTCGCTACTCCCCAGTCGGCCGAGCAGGTATCGAGTAGCGAGCTCTACAACCTTGGGCCCAACCCAATAAGCATGTAAGAATACAACAAATAGCTACACTTACAACAAGCATACATCGACACCTAGTGTCCTACATAGTATATTGAGAAAACTCACTAATATAAGGACCTAAAACCTACGACCTAAAGTCCAACGAACCAGCTACGCATACTACCTAACCAATCATAGGCTAAAACTTGGTCTACAACTCAAAACCCTCAGTTTGACCAAAAGTCAAATTGGTCAAAATTCAATGACCGTCACGTCGTGACCAGTTTGTGTCATGACCACAAGATGACAAAATAGTTGGGAAAAAGCTCAACTACGCGCTGTGACGCCAAGGTCTTCGCAACCACTAACTCTGAGTTAACATCCTTCCTTTATTCAGACCTTAATCTATTAATCAGAAGTTTAAAACCTCATATTTGATCCTTCTTAGTGAATTAATCGATAAATTTTCCAACTGTATCCATTTTCTTGTCCAAAACTCTTTTAAAGTCTAACCCTAACCTTAAGACGAGCACAACTCATGTATGTCTTAAAAGGAAAGCATGCATACTCATTTTTCCATCAATAATAAAGTCCAAAAATCATGTAATCCAAGAATAATGTTCTGAAGTTCTCGAAGCTCCAAGAACTCCAAGGAAATAGATCAAAGCACCAACCTACACTAGATCTATGGATTTAAGCACATAAAGCTTGGATCTTGAAACTTACAAAGGTCCAAAGATGATGTGAAGCTTGGAAACTCCAAGTAGGATGCTTCTAAAATCAATCTTCCTTCTTTTCTTCACTTAAAAGCATCAAAACTACACCAAGAATGAGTATAAGAGAGTGGATGAGCTTCAAAGCTTCAATAGGGTCTAGGGTTTCACTAGAGGTTCTTAAGGAAGTGATGGAGGTTGCTAATGTTGAAAACTAGGTTAAATGCTCTTAAATAGGCTCAAATCCCGAGACCTAAGGCTTAATCCTAAGCAATAGGATTCATATAGTGACACCTTATATGTTGCGTCGCGAATGTCCTGATCTAGTAAGGCCCGATTCTGCTTAAACCCGAACTACTTCTTAGCAAAAGCTAATCCTTATAGTTTTAATACCTATTCTCTTAGCCCACAAACTTCATTCCTTTAGGTATAAAACTTTATCCTTTAAAGTGAGAGACCTTCCCTTGATCAAACTAAAGTTTGTCTTTCTGAAAAAGGAAACATCCTGTGTAACATCCTGATGTTTAGGTACTTCTAAATTCATCCCTATAATTCTATTTCATGTCGAATTGGTCCTTAAGTCCAAAAAATAAGCTTTGAAGCCCTAGTGGAAATTTTGTAATTTGGGCAGAAGGAGTATGCCAAGCGTACATGTGTGTATGCTGCGTGCCCTAGTACGCTAGGCGTACACTTATGTACGTGGGGCACACTAATGTCAGGAGGAAACCCTAATTATTAGGGTTTAGGTGGTATTTAAGCAACATTGTGGCTCATTTCTCCCCACCTTTTCATCCTCTACATCCTTTGAGACGTTTTTACAAATCCTAGCCCCCTTAGTGTGTGTTTTGATCTCAAGAGTGTGTTTTTGGTGTGTTAAAGGAAGAAAAAGTTGCATCAAGGAGCCTTGAAGTGGAAGCAAGCTTGTGGATCTGGGATCTTTGCCTTCTTGAGAAGCTCCATAAGGTATAAAGTCTATACCTTGATGTCTTGGTTATTAGATCCCATTTTTAGGTGTTTTATGTTGCTTTTCTTGTCCCAAAGGTCCCATATTGTGCATGGTTGGTTATTGTTATTTTGAGCTGTCCTTCTAGACCCTAGGAGGGGTTCTAAGCCATAAAAATCAGGTCCCAATTGCTAGAATTGTTTCATGCATCTTGTAGAAGGTCTTAATGGATTAAGACCTTGTATTAAGCACTTTGTGGACTTGTAAAGTCATCAACTTGGAAACTTTATGACTCTAGGGTGCATTTGGACCATAGACCTGAAGTATGGGCTTGAGTACTTAAACCATTAAGCACTTAATGAAGCCTTTGGGGTTGTGAGGTTATGCCCCACGTACTCGGTCAACCAACCCGATAGTGGTCTTCTGCGAGGCTTCACGTACATTAAGCGTACCTCCAGAGTACGCCCCACATACTCGTATGGGTCAGCCTTGTTGAGTTGACTCGGTTGACTTACTAGGTTTGACCATTTAACTTTGACCAAGTTTGACCTTGAGGGTATTTTGGGATTTTAATGGAATCAGTAATTTGGTGGAAATAGGTATCGTTTAGAGATCTGAGATTCAGAGACGGGCCTCATCAGTTTTGTTCAGTTTAGGAGGTGAGTTTTCCTCACTGTACTTGCGATTCGAAGGCACCAATGCCGACCCATTGGATTGATATCGTGTTATGTGTGCTATTTTACTATAGTGATATGTTAGATCGGTATCCTGGTACATAGGATGATGTTATGCTTACTGATTTGTAGATATGTTTGACTGGCTGTAGATTGTTATATAATTATTTGTTATATGTGCACGTGTTTGGTCGGTGGTTGAGGCTTCACTGCTTTGTGCGTAAGACAACAGGCCGAGACATACCAACCTGATGGTTGAGGGCCCGAGGGTATTCCATCTCGAGGATTATTGGACCAATAGTATGTTGACATTCCAACCCGATGGTTGAGGGGCCTATGGTATTCTAACCCGATGGTTGATTGGACCCATAGTATGTAGGCATTCCAATCCAATGGTTGATGGGCCTGGGGTATTCCAACCTGATGGTTGATTGGACCCATAGTATGTTGTTGTTGTATATGTGTTATTTGTTTATGTGTTGGTACTTTGAGGGAACTTACTAAGCTTTAGGCTTACAGTTTTGGGTTATGTTTCAGGTACACCCCAGATGATCGCGGGAAGGCGAAGGCGTGATCGTGCACCTCCACTTTTTTGTTTTATGATTTTGGGAAAACTATGATATTAAACATTTTTTGAAAACTATTTTGTAAACAATGATGGTTTATGGATTGGTTTTAAAAGTTTAATTTTTTCATGAACTTTATGGATGTTACATCCTGAAACCGGATGTTACAGTTCTCGGCCACTTAAATTGGATTTCGTCCTTGAAATTCGCATTGGCTAAAATTATAGACATAGGCCCTTAAGCAAATCCTTATGCCTCCTCCAAAGCACTCATTAAATCGATGCATCCATAAAAGGGTTATTCAAAAGACCTCTTGAAACCTAGGTAGCTTCATCGTGTCAAACCCAACCATCTGTACTTATGCAACCATAACAACTATCCTTCTGAGCACAATGAATGATCAGTCTTCAAGAGAACCACTCAAAATTGGGAATTCCAATACCACAACCACAACCAAGTCAATGATAAAATTCACAAGATTAGAAACTCATCGGTCAAAAACATTAATAATTAAACTTGAAGGCTGATGATCATCTTCTTGATATATCCATCCCATAGTCCCCTCGACTAGGGCCACTATCATCTTACGCCGGAGCGAGTACCCAAAACATCCTGACGAAAACAACTCAAACAATCTCAAATATGAAAATTCATGTCCTTAGGTCCTCAAATACACACCTGACCTTAGGTCCTCAAATGCACACATGGATTCCTAACAAGTCATCACCAACCTACTGCTCCCATAAGCAAAACAACGAACAAATCAAAACCTCACATCGTATCTAAAGTTCCATCCCAGATCAGGTACGCAATCACCTGATAAATCTCCCAGAGACCTACAAAGAACACCATGGTTTGAAGTTTCCAAAACCAATATCCCATCACTAGTAACCCAATGCCTAATAAACAACTCTCAAAGACAAACATGGATCCACAATTGCAGAAATGCAATAAAGAACTTTGGATGCACAACCATGACTTCCAACGAGTCAACATAATACCCACCTCATGACCTAAAACTTGTTGGCCATTGAGCCTCCAAATAGTGTTTCCATAATGCTCAAACACCCAGACTATGCCAAAAAGGCTAACGAACCAAGACCAAAGAGTCTCAACCAAAAAACTATCGGGTTCAACCCATATAACTCTAATACACGCTAGTTCGCGATATGTCATGACACCATCTAACCATTGGAATGAGAAACTCATAGTACAACATTGCTCTTGCCATCATTCCTCCATGGGCATGAAGACTCTTGACCAACACCTCCGTGGGCCTATAGGTACATAACCATCATCCCACCGACCTGCAAGAACCCAATCAACATCCATCCCTGCACTTGCTATTCGTAACACGAGACATAAAAGTTTGTAACACAAAACCATACTGAAGTATAACTGTTATCGGCACAACACCAGATGAAAACATATTTGTATGTAGTCAGAAAATAAGATAGACAATCATACGTTTGTTTCTACTTGAAAGCAATATATTAGACAAGAACCATGCAATAAATCTGAACCAAGAGTTCTTAGTCTATCTTATTCAAGTCACATGCAACAATTACAAAAATCACTCGATGGTCCAACAAGATTCACATGACTAAAAAAGGACATACTACCTGCCTTAGATCCTCATCATCCCTTCTGATTTATGACCCAACTCAAAAAGTAAAGAACCTCGCAAACTGATAACCTTAACATACTCGGATGGATTCCCATCAAGTCTTATCCTCAGGTCAAACTAACTGAACTATTGTTGGATTGACCCCATCTACCATTCTGCCGACGTAACATCCTAAAGCTGAAGTTTACATGATTACAAGATGACATATGAAGAATTGGATAAACATCGCCTCCGACATATGAACTTCTGACAGTTTTGATAAAAACTTTCAAACAAATTTAGTTAATGACGATGAAAACTATAACCAATTGATCGAAAATGACCAAACCATTAATATCCATAAATCTCATTACTACTGCTACATAGCAATCCTGAAAGATATCACTTTTACCATTAACGATTGTATAAACAAAGCCCATATGAAAAACACATATAACTTACCCTAAAACCAATCAACAACTGCCAATACTTGTTAAAAGATAATCAATCCATAATGCAAGCTAATCATACTCTCTATACCCGATACACAACCTGAGCAACCCAATCGTTCCATCACGAAAAACTTGGCGCTCCCGAAGGGAACTACTTACTACAACGAGTTCCTTGCCTAACAACTCTCTACTACGAGGTCAACTCATGCTTTCCTAAAGACATAAATTTTATAACTAATCGTGTTACACCTACTATTTTACCAGTTGCTGAATTCTTCCTAAAGCTTGGCGGATCCCTGAGAAACATAACAGAAACTTTGCAGTCGCGAGAACTATGATAGCAGTGTACTTTCCCTCCCTTATGCTAATAGTAAGCCTGAACCAATAATACTATATTCTCGAACAATATATTCTTCTAACCCATGATACTGAAATTCAATGATTTGAATTGTCCTTTCAGAATACCTGATTCTCCCCCACTTAGGGTTCTAACTACTATTGATCGTCCACCATAATTAACAGGGCCCTAACCGATACATACCATCTATAACTAAAAAGATAGACATCTGAATAACTAACCCTATCCTAAAACCTTAGTTGAACAAGAACAAACAAAATGGAGGTCAAAATTCCAAGCCCCTGAATACCTGCATTGTTCTCTGACGATCTGAAAGAACCTTCTAAGTTTTCAAACAATACCTTGACAATCCCAACATAACATTAACACGCTATGCTAACAATCAATCGATCTATCCATATAGCTTGTCCATGAGTTCAGACCAATAATTCATCATAAGCATAAAATGAATAAAAGGAATATCATAATATAATCATAAACATACTAGAGATAATCACAATTTTTGGATCAGATTTCATCCTTCCTGCTCCCCTTGGATAATAATTTGCTTAACGTGACCCACCCAGATGCAACGAAAGCATACTCTCTTCTTCTAGTACTTGCATTCACGACTGAAATGACCCTCTTTGCCTACATTTGAAACACCTAGGTATAACCATTTAATGGGTAGCATCATTCGCTTTCCCACACTTACCACAATGACACCGACTCCCTATATCACTGGAATGAGTACCCGTACCCGCTCATCCGTCCTCTGTTGAGCATCCATCCCGAACTCTGGAAACATACGATTACCCATCGTTAGAGATACCTAATTCTTCTTAAATTGAGTCATGAACTCCTCCCACAACATGATTTCTAGATCGGCCACTGTAGTGGACTAGGCGATCAAATCCCAAACGTCTCTCGCTACATGTTACAATTTGTCTAAAACAAACCGAATTTTTTCCTCCTCGAGGCAAAAACTGGTATGAAAAGCATCTCCTTTCTCCTCTATCCATCGCATACTAAGAACCCAATACTTCATCTCTAGTGGTTCATGTCTTAAAAGCTTTTTATCTTTTGTTACTTCATATTTTTATTAATATTTATTGATCAAAAAGCAATTATTATAAACCCGATCACTCCGGTCGTTAACAAATTAAAAGTTTTTTTTTTTTTTTTTTTTTTTTTTTTTTTTTTTTAATTTAAAATTTTTGGAAATTAACTAATTTATTTTTATCTTTTATATATGTTATATGAGTACTTTTTGTATGCTTTTCAGTTATAATTATACGATCATATTTTTAAAAAATAACCATATATTCAGAATTTATTAAAAATGAATAAATCTATATTAATTAAATATATTATGTATTTCTTTTAATACGCAAGCAAGTCACCCACTTATTAATGTAGTTATAAATTTATATTTTTTCGTCCAATATAAATTACCCTTAACTTTTGATTGAGGCGATTTGGTATATAATATGTAGATATAATTATTATATAAAACGAATTATTATATAATATAAACTTTAATATGAAAAAAAAGGTTACAAAATGTCTAAAGGTTAAAGTTAACTAAGCCTTTTCAAAAAAAAAAAAAAAACTCATCGATGTTTTCAAACGTTTTATGAAATAAAGTGAATACGAAGCTCTTCCCCTTTCCATGTATCTCTCAAGCTTGGGCTTCTTCAATGACCGTGTTCATCAATTCGTCCACCAACCGACGGAAGAGGAAACGACGGCACCGTGTTCACCAGTTCATCTGCTATATCGTTACTATTTAAATAGAAGTTGCGTTAAAAAGCGAAAACACACAATTTCTTTACTTTAAAATCTGACAGTAATATGAACGGAAGAGGAAAGGACACACCAGCCATAGGCATCGACCTCGGAACAACATATTCGTGTGTCGCCGTTTGGAAGCATGATCACATCCAAATCATCCCCAATGATCAAGGCAACAGAACTACACCGTCTTGTGTTGCTTTCGTTAATGGAGAACGTCTCATTGGTGATGGCGCCAAGAACCAAGTGGCCATGAACCCTGCTAATACTATCTTTGGTAAGCTCATTTTTCTAGTCTTGTTAAAGTTATTATGATTAAGCATAAGAAAATACCATATTTAGCAGAAGGAATTTTAGGGAACAGTACGAATTAGAAAATTGTTCTGCATGAAATTTCTGTAATGCGAAAGACATTCAAATTACTGCATTGAAGTTTTTGATCTGTTTATAAACTAATCTTTGAAGTAAGCATACCCCAATATGGTTTTATGGATTTTTGGTTTTAGGCCGGGTTGCTTAATTTTGGACAAAAACTCATTTTAACAACAACGTATAGCTTTCATTGTGTCGTAAGCTAGGATATCTAGTTGATGTGTATATGCATATTTTTCTGCATATCATATCTGCTTTGAAACGTCTTCCAAGACATCTGTTCTTAGAGCTGCTTTAGGGAATCAAGGTGTTTCATGATAAGCTGGTTTTTGCAATTTCACCTGGCTTATTTGTTTAATTAACTGTGGATATTCAGATGCTAAGAGGTTGATTGGAAGGAGATTCAGTGATTCCAAAGTGCAGGACGACATGAAATTGTGGCCTTTTAAAGTCATAGAAGGGACTGCCGACACACCAAAGATTGTTGTCTCCTACAAAGGTGAAGAGAAGGAATTTTTGGCTGAAGAAATTTCATCGATGATTCTTGGGAAGATGAAAGAAACTGCTGAGTCATACCTTGGGAAACCTGTGAAGAATGCTGTAGTAACAGTCCCAGCTTACTTTAATGATTCACAGCGTCAAGCAACAAAGGATGCTGGCACCATTGCTGGACTAAATGTTGTCCGCATTATCAATGAGCCTACAGCAGCGGCAATTGCTTATGGTCTAGACAATAAGTCTAACATTAATGGCAAGATCAATGTGCTTGTCTTTGATCTTGGTGGTGGTACCTTTGATGTCTCTATATTGACCATTGCTGAAGGGGGTACGATTGAGGTGAAAGCCGTTGCTGGTGACACTCATTTGGGAGGCGAAGATTTTGATAGCCATATGGTGGAACATTGTGCTCGGGTGTTTAAGAGGAAATGGAATAAGGACTTGACGGTTAACAAAAGAGCATTGGGGAGACTGAGATTTGCTTGTGAGAAAGCAAAATGGATTCTCTCATGCACTAAGCTTACTTCAATCGATATAGATGGCTTGCATGAGGGGATTGATTTTTCTATGAATTTTAGTCGAGCTAAATTTGAAGAGCTTAACATGGGTTACTTCCTTAAATGTATTGAGACACTAGAGACTTGTTTAAGCGATGCAAAGATGGAGAAGTTGTGTGTGAATGAGGTGATTCTTGTTGGTGGATCAACTCGTATACCAAAGGTTCAGTGTATGCATGTTGCAGGAATTTTTTGACCAGAAGCAGATCTCGAAGAGTGTAAACCCCGACGTGGCTGTTGCATATGGTGCGGCAGGTCTTGCTGCAAAGTTAAGTGGAACCAGTGATATTCGTTTTTGAGATTCTCTGTTGTTGGATGTTATTCCGTTATCTCTTGGTGAAGAAATAAAAGGAGAAGTATTTAGTCTTGTGATTCCACGAAACACTCCAATACCTACCTAGAAATCCAAAATTTATGTTACAATTAAGGACAACCAATATTTTGCATCTATTAAGGTGTATCAAGGTGAAAGAGCAAGAGCTACAGATAACCATTTGCTGGGGGAATTCTCAATTTCAGGAATACCACCGGCTCCAAAGGGATGCATAAAATTCAAGGATTGCTTCGAAATAGATGCCAATGGAATCCTTACAGTCACATCCGAAATAATATCAACTGGTAAGACAGAGAAACTCACAATTACCAATGCAAATGGAAGACTTTCCAAGAAAGAGATTGAGATGATAAAAGATGCTAGCAAGTACAAACTAGAGGACCAAAAATACAAGAACAGAGCCGATGCATTCAATGCATTAGAGGACTGCATATACAACATGAAGAAGAAGATTAGAAATATGGAGAATGGTGAGAGGTTGAAGAGAATGAAGCATGCCATTGCTGACACGACCAAGTGGATTGAACACGACCAAGCTGCATCTGTTGATGAGCTTCAGTGCATGAAGGAACATCTTGAGTCTATATGCATGCGGTATTCTTAATTTTTAAATCATGGTTGTTAGACTCACTTATCTGCTAAGGGCTTAATAATTAGCTTCACTGAATTATGTTAAATAGTCACCTGTTCTTAAATCTGAACAAGTCCAGAAAGTTAATAACCATTTTGATAAATTGTGAACAAACACATGAACATGACTGAGTGTTGGGTTGAATTTATTTTGGTTGTTCGTTACTCTTCTTTTGGAATGCTATTTCAGCTTCTCATGCACACTACTAGAAAAAGTGTAATATAATACGGTTGAAAATATGAATATATTACGTAGGTTAAGCCCGTATTAGTAGAGGGCTATTTAACCGTACTCTATATGTATCCTATCTATATCATTACAACCATCGCATAAAAGAATCTAATACACCAAATATAAGCATCTAATACACCATAAACATCAGTACTTTATGTCACATCCCCCATTCCTGATTGCATTCCACCCATTCCGGCTTGGCATTCCAGCCTTATTCATCACCCAATTCCACTCCATGGATGCTGCTGTGGAACACATGGATCACCATTTCAACCGAAACAAACTCTTCAATTTCTGCAAAGTTTTTACTATAAAATAAAGAAAATTTTTACTTCATAAGAATCATTTTCAAAGCTTCAAATTCCAAGAAATGTTTTAAAAGTACCTTCATCAATTGAAGTATTGGCCTTAGCTCTCTAACAATTTCAAAGATCTCTATGGTCTCTATGTCAATGATTATGGTATGACTGGTATGACTACCTTTTACAAACTGCAAAACTATTGTCAAAGTCCTCCCGCTAACATGGATCCTTGTATTTACCTTAAGAGCACTATTAATATCTCCATTCATTTTGACAATATCAATCTCTTGAAACATGTTATCACCTAGGCCTGACAATTAGGTTGGGTTCGGGTTGGTGGGTCAGAATACTTTAACCCAATCCAACCCATATAATATATGGGTTGGTGGGTTGGCGGATCATGGGTTGACGGGTTGAAAACATCAACCCAACCCATATAACCCCACTACAAAAAAAATTACATTTAATGACACAAGTTTTTAGTGGCATATTTTGTTTTGTGCCACTGTAGTATGTAGGGATGAGCATATGGACCGGGGAACCGGCCGGAACCGGTACCGGAACCGGCACCGGAACCGGAACCCGGTGGAACCGGTCGGGCTGGGACCGGGACGTTATTTTTATGGATTTTTGGAACCGGGAACCGGTAGGAACTGGAACCGGTAGAACCAGCAAAAACCGGCACCGTATGATGCTATTTTTCGAGGATCGGTTCTAACATTTGAAGACACGACAAGAACCGATAGGAACCGGGAACCGGTAGAACCGGAACCGGCAGAACCGCCGGGCCGGTTCGGTTCTTGATTTTGGCCGAAGCCGGTTCCCGGGCCAGGTCTGGTTCCAGCCAGTTCGGTCCTTTTTGCTCATCCCTAGTAGTATGTTTTTAGTGGCACAAATTTCTTTTTGCCACTATAACTCAAATAAAATTTATATTTTTCTTATTCCCGCTCAGGTTAAAAATTTCGCCTAAAATGAATGCTCTAATTTTTTATATTCCCGCTAACATATTAAGGGGGTGTTTGGCTTAGCTTTTCACAGCCCAAAAGTCCTTTTTGGAAAAGTTACAAAAAGTAAGGATTTTCTAACTTTTCCAAAAAGTTCCTTTTCCTTGTATAAAAACTCCAAAAATAACTTTTAAAACTAATTTTGCCAAACATCTTTTGCTTTTTTTTTCTTTTTCAAAAAGGATTTTGCTATGAAAAGCTAAGCTAAACACCCGGCTAGGGTTTGTAATTGGCAGTTACCAACGCGCCGACACTCATTACTCAAATCTCGTTCTCTCAAAACTAGAAGAAGGAATACACCATCTCGACACTCAACCTTACTCCATAGATCATCGACATCGTCAAACCAACCCTTCCGTCGTCGACATCATCTGTCATCAACTCTTCTGCGTCCGCCATTGTCAAAAATTTCATTGTTGGATGCACCATCGCTCAAAATCTGACACTTACGCTGCCACCGCCATTGACCATTGTCAACCCTATCGACGTTGGCCTCCATCTCCGGTAAGCTATGTTTCTCAATCTACATTCTTTCATTCTCTAAATGTATTTCAGATTCTAAAAATCCTCATAGACCAAAAAGTATCTCCCATCAAAATCAGATGATTTCAATCTTGTTGTATCGTGATATTAGCGTATTTTATTAGTTTTGTTAGAGTTTATTGCTTTGATGAATGCTTTTGACATGAACATCCTCATAGAGAAGGTTATGTACTCGTCTTAAATTTGTGTTAGTAAATATAATCTTGACATGTATGTTACAAATCATACTATCTGTCTGTTCCAATGAGTTGCTTTTGTTGAAGATTATTTTTCTAGGATTGGAAACACACTATCTACACAAACTAATGTATGCCTTGCACATGGACCAAAATTGATTTATAGAACAAAGGATGAAGTGTGGTAATGAAATTTTTTAGGCATTTGGTTGGTCAACCACTTAAATTTCTTTTCAGTTTTTATTATGTATACATCATTCACAGCTCAAAAAAAGTATTATCTTCTCCTGTGTTGTTCTTGCAGACTATGTACATGTAATAATTTCTTTTTTCCTTTTATATTGTATAGTGGGGATGATAGGAAATGGTTCATGGAAGCTATGCAAGCTCAAACTATTGACGTGGTCAAACGAATGAAATAAATAACTCTTGTTATGCAAACTCCTGATAATATCCTGGAAGAAAAAGGAGTAACTTCAACAGATCTTGAAGGTATATGACAAATACTCCATACTTTTATCTTCAATCTACATTTTAAACCATACCAAGGTGTTTACAATGCTATGTTTCTTTCTTTGAAGATATGCTTGATGAAGTCTGATGGGAAAAACACAGCCACAACGGTAAACAACAATGCGGAATAATACTTCGTTTGACTAAACTATTCCCGTCTTGAATGAACCTTTTAGGATGCAAACAAATAGGATATTTTTACTTGCAACAAGACAGCCCCAATGCAAGTTATATGATCAATATAATCAACCCAAAACTATAAGTAATCAACCAATAACGACACCGGAATTTTAGCATGGAAACCTCTCAAGAAAGGAGAGTAAAACCACGGGACTACTAGAGCCGCTTCAAATCCACTATCACCAATATTTGAGCAATACAAAAAAATCTTCTCTAGATGTACTAGAGGCATACAATAATCATCATATACTTGGAACTAAATCACATCAAGCATATGGAATCAAGTAAGCAAAGACAAAGAAGAATATCACCAAAAAACGTTCTTGATTTCCAGCAGCAAACAGAGGTGACGATTCCCGAGTCTCTGGAGCTGATCTTGGAAATTCAACCGTTGGATCTGAAGGCCTAGGTGTTAGGAAGCTTCTGTCCAAAAATCAAAGGAAACGGACCGTTGGATCTCCGGGAAATTACAAAAAACTGCAGGTGTATCTTCAAAAACGGGAATTAAGAAAAACCCTCTTTTGCTTCTTACTCTCTCTTGCTCTCTTGGTGGCTGAAAACCTTTTTTTTGTGTGTTGGTGAAATTAGGGCATGTCCCACATATATATACTTGGGCTAAAAAAGTGGGCTTTCCTCATGGGCTAAAAAACCCAATAGAAAACCCAACAAATCTCCCCCTTTTTGGCCTATGAGGAAGAGTTCGCCATCCCGGCGATCGAGCAACATATCTTCAACTTCTCCCTTGCTAAAGCTTTAGTCAACATATCAGAACCATTATCATCAGTATGAACTTTTTCAAGTTCAAACGATTTGTCTTCAAGTGCGTCTCTAATCCAATGATACCTCACATCGATATGCTTTGTTCTTTTGTGAAACATAGAATTCTTAGCAAGGTGAATGGCACTTTGATTATCACAAAGAACCATGTAGCGTTTTTGCATAAATCCAAGCTCTTGCATAAATCTTTTCAGCCACAATAACTCTTTGCATGCTTCTGTTGCTGCCATATACTCAGCCTCAGTGGTGGACAAGGCAACACACTTTTGCAGTCGTGACTGCCATGACACAGCTCCCCCTGCAAAAGTCATCAAATATCCAGAAGTGGATTTCATGTTGTCCTTGTTTCCTGCCATATCAGAATCTGTATAACCAACAAGCATAGGTGCTCCATTTCCAAATGTTATACCCAATTTGGAAGTACCACGTAGATATCTGAAAATCCACTTAACTACTTCCCAATGCTTTTTTCCCGGATTTGACAGAAACCGACTAACAACACCAACTGCATGGGCAATATCTGGCCTTGTACACACCATGGCATACATCAAACTCCCAACGGCTGATGCATATGGAACTCTATCCATCTCTTCAATCTCCTTCTTAGTAGAAGGGCAATCTCTATCAGTCAGCTTAAAGTTGGTAGTTAGGGGCGAACTAACCACTTTAGCTTTATCCATGTTGAATCTGCAAAGCACCTTCTCAATGTATTGCTCTTGTGACATATGCAACTTCTTTGAAGCTCTATCTCTAGTAATCCGAATGCCAAGAATCTGTTTTGTCGGCCCCAAGTCTTTCATAGCAAAAGACTTGCTCAATTGTTTCTTTAGCTGAACAATTCTCTCTGCATTCTTGCCAACAATCAACATATCATCAACATAAAGCAACAAAATGATGAAATCATCATCACCAAACCTCTGGAAGAAAACACAGTGATCTGAAGTAGTCTTGTGGTAGCCTTGCTCACCCATGACTGACTCAAATTTCTTTTACCCACTACTAGAAAAACAGCCTTTTACGACGCGCAATGCATGTCATAAAACGCTCAGACGACGCGCGAATGCGTGTCAAGGAAGGCCCTGTCATAACGAGAGACGACACGCTTTTGTGCGTCGTCTATTTACGACGCGCATTTATGACACGCATTTACGACGCGCAGTTATGACACACAATGCGTATCAAGGAAGGCCCTGTCATAAAGGAAGACGACACGCATTTGCTTGTCGTAACCTTACGACGTGCGTGTTTATGACACACATTGTGTATCAAGGAAGACCCTGTCATAAAAGAAGACGACACACATTTTTGCGTGTCATAATTTTAAATGTTTTTAAAATTATATATTTTTAATAGATTTACTAATTTTCAAATTAAATAACACATTAAAAGTCTCATAATACAAAATAAAATACCATAAACAATAAAGATAATTCATTGCACTAATATGTCGAATTCAAATAATCATTCCAATAGTAAGTAAATGTAACACATTGCTAATATTGCATTAATATTTATTATATAAAACAAAACGTGTACAACATTAAAAGAAACCCATGACTAAATTCTCCTTTGACAATCTCCTTTGGCAATTTCATTTCTAAAAGAATTAACCTAAATACAGGAGCTTTGAGAGGCTGCAGGGCATGGAAGGAGGTTGCTAGAGCTGTCAGAACCTGCACATGGCAAATGGTAACTTAACATGCAATACAATACAAGATGATATGATATGATAGAGCTGGTTGGTTCGTCAAGTGCAAGTATTCTACAGTTAAGGCAAAAGGTTTCTACTAATTCCAATCTAATGATAAGTGAAGCAAGCACCTGAGATCAATTGGAAATGGATTTGTGAAATTCCTTTAATCCAAAATACAATGGGAATGGGTAGTTAGAGATGATGGCAAACCTTTTGACCTGCACTGCGCCTTCCTCGCATTTCAAGCTCAGCATCACCAGCTTTCATAACAACCTGAACTTACAATCAACCATAAACATTAGGGTTGGGTTAAAATGTGAGATTGTTGCAGTGAGTTGTTATCCTCAATTATTTACTTTATGCAGTGTGCAGGCTTGATGTTGGTTTTTTTTTTATAAAAATCAGAAAACGAAAAACCAATAAAATTAAAAAATTAAAAAAAATTAAAAAATGAATAATCACCTTTAATGGATCTTTCACAAGGCTCTGAACAGGGATATCTAAAAGTTCAAGATTTAAACCACGTTCTCTAGCAAGAATTATCACCTGCAATATTGATTCACCATTATAATTTATAATTTAAAATTTAAAATACCATATTTTTATTTATATATTTGTATAAAAATAAAAAAATAAAAATAAAAAATAAAAAATAAAACTTTTTGGCTACATCTGTCCCAGCAAGATCATCCCTAGGGTCTGGCTCAGTGTAACCTGCTGCTTTTGCCTCCATCACTACTTCACTAAAGGCTCTTGCATCAACAAAATTGTTGAATATATAACTCAATGTCCCACTGCAATCACCTAAATAAATCTCTCACTTACGATTTTAAAATATAACAGGGGGTATAATGGTCTTTTAACATATAAATAAGGGAATTGACCTGAAAATTCCTTCAATGAGTACTCACTGTTTTGATGCTGCTAACATATAAACATCCTGTTGAATATATAACTCAGTGTCCCACAACCACAGGTCATGCATTTAAAATGGTTTCGGTGATATAACAGATTTACTATATTGTAAATTTTAGGTTCTTAAGAGATAAGTAAAATAGGAATAAGTACAGAAACTGAGAATAAACATAATGTAAACAATGCTTTTAGTGTTTTCAAAAAAATATAAAAAAAAAGTTACCCTTCAGGTTGTAGCTGGATAGAAGGCAAACTTGTTCTTAAATTGGCTTTGGGTCTTTGCTTTGTTGTATTAGGAACTGGTTTTGATCCCACTTGCATCCTTTTTTTATAAGACTTACATCTAGTATCATCTTGCCTCATAGTTTCAACAACTATAACTTGGTCTTCAACAACTATAACTTGGTGGAGATGCACTCCCGGCATAAGAGTAGGTAGTCCCTTGCACGTGGTGTGAACTATTTCAGTACAAAGATCCCATTAAAAAGTTGCTCCAATTTTTCTAAGTGGTCTGCAGGAAAGAACAATTAATCAACAATATAGGCATGTGATCTGACTACATAAATTAGCAGTTGAAATCATAAACTTAAATGATGATCTGTTCATCTTTATATAGAAAAAAACTATGGTAGCCATTTAAGGTATGTTATGCTTCATAAAGAGGCCAAAAACTCCTCAAGAAGACAGTAGTTAAAACAAGTCAAGAATAATTTAGTACATTGAATCACAAAATAAGATCAAACTTACCTTGAATGAGTTTTTTTCTAATCCAAGCTCTTCCACTATTTTGAGAATATAAAGTGATACCTATTAGTTCAGGCCCTGGACTCACCCTTTTAACACCAATCAAAACAACAATTAAAATATAGGTTTGAATAAAACGATATAGTACTTTGTTTAATTTACCCAATTATAAAATTAGTAATACCCCTTGGCTCAAAGGTACAGGATTACTCGTTAATATCCCCTGTAAATCCACCTAGTTTTCCCAATAAAATTCAAATTTGCAAAAATCAGTTATACTAAGAAACCAAAAGTAGTGAACATGGACCAAAAATGCAAGAGAAAACACATTGGGACTAAAACTGCAAGAATCAGCTATACCCAGGGACCAAAAATGTAATTTACTCTTATGTGTGAATATACCTGTGAGCATAACCAGGAAACGATCCATACGTCACTTCTTTGAAGTGCGGAAGTAAAAGCCTCCTCGTATTTGTGCTCGTATACTAATCTTGATAGCTCTTTTGTTGGATCCACTGGTGCTTCCATCTGTTAAAAATAAAAAAGTTCAAATATTAGAATATGGGTAAAGTGGCTGAATGAGTAAATAATATTTGTTAGGATAAAGTGTTGTATACATATGGTTTGTTTCTTCTCTGGTGAACCATCTTAATGAGACTGAATGACCATTTAACCCTTATTTCACAATATTAATCAATTATTACAATATTCATCAATCCCAATGTGATAGATAGCTAGGAGGAAAAATGAAGGTCGACCCCTTGGGCTACATTTGGACATGGTGAAAAAAAAGACCTTCTCATGGAAACCACTGGTGGGCCCGTTGCTGATTTGGCTTAATAATGGATTTACCGATTTTGATCCTGCAAGAGCCACCAATTTCCGTTGACCATCGGTCAACTCACTGGTCAATGTTTGAG
This sequence comes from Lactuca sativa, assembly GCF_002870075.4. NCBI lineage: Eukaryota > Viridiplantae > Streptophyta > Magnoliopsida > Asterales > Asteraceae > Lactuca > Lactuca sativa. The sequence goes on along the minus strand of NC_056631.2, from coordinate 42,541,364 downwards.
TTATCGATGATGCTGAATAGATAGTAATAGGGTTGACCTTTAGAACCGCCGGAACCGGAACCGGACCGGAACTGAACCAGAACCGGTTACGATTTAATAAAACAGTTCCGTTGGCGGTTCCATACTTATAGAAAAACCGGTCCCGGTTCTAAAACTGGTTCGGTTCCACAAAAAACCGATTAAAAAAACCGGAACCGGTCTAGAAGTTTAAGAAACAAAATCTATGCAAATCTTTTATTGAAAATATTATGTGATTCTCGTAGATCCTAATCTATTCTTCAATTCCTAATTAACCTAAACAAATAAAATCGGCAGTACATATAAATATTGGTGCATTTATTTATAAGATTAATTATGGGTTTAGTTGTAGCATTTCGTAATGAAACTGATGTTTCTTTGGTCGATCTAAATTGTAATAACTAGTTTTGAATAATTGATAATTATGATTACAAATATAAATCTTTTATGAGTGTAATAATCTGTATGAGAAAAACTTACGAAGACTTTATGTAAATAAAGTGGTTACTGTAGTGCTCTTATTCATATAATAGTTACTGCAATGAAATCAAATTGTTATTATTCATATAATGATAAAGCAGTTACTGCAATGAAATCAAATTATTTAATTATCCATAAATCTCTTTTATAAACTTGAACCATAAAGTGCTGTTATTATTCACAAAACTGTCTTTTTGTAAAGGTAGGATTATAAAGATGACTTTGTTGGTGATATACCACCACCAATTAAAAATATTAGTGATGGATAGGAAAAAACAAAGACGTATTATGAATTGTATCATCATTAGTATCATCTTATTTATAACCAGTTCTTGTTTGCATAAATAACCGAAAAATCGGGACCGGAACCGGCATCGGAGCCGGCGGTCCGGTTACCGGTTCTTATAATATCGCAATACCGGTTCCGGTTCCGAACCGGTCCGGTTCCAACGCTCATCCCTAGATAGTATCCTGAAAAAAGAAAACAAAATTTAAAATCAAAGAAAAAATGGAAGGAATTGTGTTTTCTGCTTTTCTTACCCTCAAAGCCATGTATAGGTTCAACTTGTTGATGAGCTGCTGTTGTATGGTCAACCATTCCTTTTTGAAATGTGGAGTCAATTTGGTCAAACATGATTTTGCAGGACATCTTGAAAGCAGGAAGAACAGAAGCTTCCATACTACTCTTCAGTGCTTCCTGTAAAAACGGTTTAGATTTTAAAAAACAAAACTCATGATTTTAGATTTTAGAAAGTTCTATTGTATCACATACCTGCAAAGCTTGTTTTCCAGATGTTTGAAATTGGACTTGAATTTGCCTTGAAACAGTTGCTTCAAGCTTAGTATTAACTGTTTTTTCCAACTGATTTACAGCCTTATTGATAAGTTCATGAGTCATATATGCTGTTTGATTCTGGACCACAATTGAAAATTTATTTTAATTTGCCTGGTAGAATAATACCTGGTTCTGCGTTTACTATTTACAACTATTTTTTTACCTTTTATAGCAGCACAACTGTCTAACGGTTCTATACTGGTTGGTGCATCACTCACTGCCACACCCGACATCAAACCATGGCTTTCATCACTCAGGCTAGTGCCAGCACAAGAAATGCCAACAGCCATGGATGCCCCGTAGCGGACATGTTGGTTGTAAGATTCCGACAGCAGGGAGACGATACGTGGAGTCTGAAGCAAAAAATACCAACTTTAGTTTTATAGGAAATGGAATCTCAAATTCCATCCTTTAACAGAATTGAATTTAGGAGATTCTTTCAAAATCCATGTTATGTTTGAGGAATTTCAGTGGGTGGAAGGGGAATTATACTCCATTCTTTATTTTTATTAAAAGACTAACATGCCCCTGTTATAAATATTGAAATAAACAAATACTACAAAATATTGAAATTAACAATTGAATTCCAGATTATTTAGTTTTTTTTAATTACTATATTTCGTTTTCTTGCAAACTCATTGCTTATTATTTCCAAAAACATTTTGCAAACCAAACACCCTTGAGTGAATTGTAAGCTGTTAGAAAATGAAATGGAATCCAATAATTTTTTAAATCAAAGTCGCATACATAACATACACATACACAGACTAATAAAAGATACCTGACATGACCATCATCTGGTATCTAGAAGATGTTCGGATGGTGCTACAGGATCCAAAGTTGAGCTACTTCGTGAAAGTGGACTCGTACTCACTGATCCTCAAGGCACATAGGTATGGAGATCAGGATTCATTTCGGGTGTTGCATCAGGTTTTCTGAATGATACAGGTAACTTCATGATTTTTGGTGGCAATTCAAGCAAGATTTGGAGTAGTTTTGATTATCCAGCAAACACACTATTTCCTACTCAGGTTATATTGAGAGGTGGAGTGATCATTTCAAAAATGAGCAAAACGAACTTTTCTGGCGGACGATTCTTGTTTCAACTTCTTGAAGATGGGAATCTTGTTCTTAATACTCAAGATATACCCACAGGTAATGTTTATGATGCTTATTAGCATTGGGAATCACACTCACCACCAACCACTAACAGGAAACTCTATATCAGAAAGCCTACAAGAATACATACTTCTTCTTCATTGGTCTTTCGAAATCTAAAAAGACGGATACGCCCTCACACCTTATAAAGCATTCACCTGTTGAAAGATGCAGCTGAGTTGTCTTCATATTGCCGTTTCCATGGATTCCCACTATCAGTCCCACTAAAAGCTTGATTAGGGACTGGCATGTTACCCAAATCCACATCTAAACTCATTTGTTGTACTTCAAAATACGACAATATCTTTATGCTTTGAACACAGCTCACAAATTCTCTGTTAAAAAAAAGGTAAAAGTCATGACCATATAAAGAATTACAGAAGGAGAATATGAATTTTAGCGACTTACTCTCATGTGTCATCACCAACGAGCAATATATCATTCTCATGATCAACATAAACAAGTTTCCAATCAGTCCTTTGTGTATCTTCTAATTGACCTTCAATACCAAACATTGTATTTCTATCCTTCTACACGGATTTCACTGAAACAAGAGAATCAAATCTTTATCTATACATATACATAGATGCATACATACATGTATCTATATGCATACATACATGTATTTCTATCTATATATGTATGTATACATATACATGTATGTATAGCTATATGTGTGTACAATTGCAAACTAAAAAACAAGGGGAAAACCAAACAAGATACCATCTATGTACATGTATTATGTGTGTACATGTATTATCTGGCACTAACCATGGAAGTCCAGTCAAAGGCGGGTCAACAGAAACAGGATACCATCTGATGGCTTTTAGTTCAGACCAAAACTCGTCTCCTGGCATTTCATCGAACAGCTTTGCTACATAATCTTCATGAAATGCATCAGGAGTGTTTCTTGAGTAGTTATCTACTTCATCATCTGGCCCAAACTCATTAAAACTGAATTCTACTTCCTCAGTTGAAAACTTGAGTGCCAAAGCATCTAAACAACTAAGTAGTCTCTTTCCATTTACAACAACCTCTGGTTCCATTTTATCATGCAACATAGACACCGATTTAGCAGAATCAAGAAAACCATGGATGCCTCGGGTTTGATTTAGTCCAAGGGTAACTAGCATCTACAAAGTTTCAGGATCAGAGAATTTGTTAGAAGGGAAGAACAAATCCTTGTGCAGAAATTTTTTGTAACTCGTTTACACGAGGATCATATAGCCTGTAAAAGATAGAAGATAAGTCATCTTTACACTAGAATCAAACACTAAACTGTATTATATATATATATATATATATATATATATATATATATATATATATATATATATATATAATGGAAATGTATTTAGAATATACCTTTGTGGTTCTAGCAAAGATCCAGTATTAGTAAGGACAAAGGGAGTCATATGAATCGTCTGAATCATTATATAGATATATCATATATTTCTTCGATTTCCTTCTTCTAATCCTAGAACTTGAACGATAGCTCTTCTTCATCCTCCTTGACCTGGAATCATATGAATCGTCTCAATGATTGATGAGAAGAACTTGAAGATGAAAGATGGAAACAAAGGTGGAGGAGAATAAGGGAAACCATATACAATAAAAATGAAGGCCAATGACCGCCTAAGAAGTGATCGATGCCAAAAAATAGGGGGAAAACGAAAATCGCTAAAATTGCAAGAGAGAATTCATAAATTTTAGGGAAAATGCCACCGGTTGTTTGGGGTTTTTCTTAGTAGTGGGATTTTTTATAATTCTTTTAGGATTTCATTCTGTAATTTTTGGGAGTGCAATTCGATCATCGATGGTAGAAGGGTTTTTACAGAGAATGAAGATCTAGAGGAGAGGGTGAGGATGCGTATCACCGGTGGTTTAAAATAGTGATGGGGTTTTGCTATCGGTGTAGTGCGACAGGAAAGAATGGTTGGAGAATATGGTCGGAGACACTTGGCGGTGCGAGATCGGAGGTTGGGTGGTGGTGCGATGCTGCTATGAAAACGAAGGCCTAGGGCTTTTTCTTGCTAATTGGAAGAGGGGGGGGGGGGGGGGGGGGGTTGGTTTTAATTTTTGGGATTCAATAGGCGGGTGAAATCCCGCCTTAAAAACGCGTGTTTCATTAATAAGTTATAAAGCGACACATTCAGACGGTGCACATTTTATGAAAGGTGCCCTCCGCATTTTCTTTTTTTTTTTTTCTTTTCTGACACTAATTTTAGGGCACGCACAAATACGTGTCCTCTATCCTTCTAATTTTGCACAATTGACATTATTTTTTAGGGCACGCACAAATGCGCGTCCTCTATCAGCGAGTGTCATTGTTTGCACGTCATTAAAGGGTTGTTTTCTAGTAGTGACCACTATCTTGGAGCTTGCTTCAACCCATAAAGACTTTTATGAAGCCTACACACATAGTCTTCTTTTCCCTTAACCTGAAAACCTTCAGGTTGCTCCATATAAATTTCGTTGTCCAAGTCACCATGAAGGAAAGCTGACTTGACATCCATTTTCTCAACCTCAAGATCAAGGCTAGCAGCCAAACCAAGAATCACCCGAATGGAACCCATCTTCACGACCGGAGAGAAAATCTCATCAAAATCAATACCCTTTCTTTGACTGAACCCTTTGACCACCAATCTGGCCTTGTACCTAGGTCGTGAGGTATGTTCTTCAGTCTTCACTTTGTATACCCACTTGTTCTTCAAAGCTCTCTTGCCTTTAGGCAACTTCACCAACTCAAAGGTATTGTTTTCATGCAAGGAATTCATCTCATCTTGCATAACTTCAACCCACTCTCTTTTATGCTCATCTTCCATAGCTTCTGCATAACAATCAGGTTCTCCCCCATCAGTGATTAAAATATACTCATCAGCAGAATAACGGGTGAAAGGATGACGATCTCTCGTAGACCGCCTAAGTGGGACAAATGGTGGTATATCAGGTACTGGTAACTCTGGATGAAAATCCTCATCCAACCCCGACTGCTTTGGAACATCATTGTCATCAGTACCATGTTGTTCATCATTCTGAACATCTTCATTAATTGGCTCAAAATGTTTAGGGGGAACATGATCCAAATCAACACGATCATCAGTATATTGAGGAACTATCTTTGTCTTCTCAATATCTTTTAAACTCTGATCTTCAACAAATACAACATCACGACTCCTTACGAGTTTCTTCAGAACTGGATCATATAACCTGTAACCGAATTCATCTTGGCCATAACCAAGGAGTATACACGGCTTGGTCTTCACTTCAAGCTTTGATCTTTCATCTTTGGGAATATGCACAAAAGCCTTGCATCCAAAGACCCGTAAATGACGATACAAAAAATCTTTTCCACTCCAAACCCTGTCAGGAACATCAAAAGACAAAGGAACACAAGGAGTAAGATTAATAACATGTACCGCTGTATTCAAAGCTTCTCCCCAAAAAGAATCAGGTAATCCTGCATGTGAAAGCAAACATCTAACTCTTTCACCCTAAGTTCTATTCATCCGTTCTGCTAAACCGTTCAACTGGGGTGTCTTTGGAGGAGTCTTTTGGTGCCGAATACCTTGCTCTCTACAATAAGCATCAAAAGGACCAATGTATGCACCGCCATTATCTGTCCGAACACACTTCAATTTCTTCCCAGTTTGTCTCTCAACCAAGGCATGAAACTGCTTAAACACATCTAATACTTGATCTTTAGTCTTCAAAGTATAAACCTATACCTTCCTTGAATAGTCATCGATGAATGTAACAAAATACAAGCAACCCCCAAGTGTCCTAGTCTTCATGGGACCACATACATCGGAATGTACCAGATCAAGTATATTCTCCTTCCTGGAAGGAGGGTGACTCTTAAAGGAAACTCTATTTTGCTTACCTGCCAGACAATGAGAACATCTCTTCAAATTCACATCATGCACACCGGTGAACACATTTTTCTTCAACAACAAAGACATCCCCTTTTCACTCATGTGACCAAGTCTCTTATGCCACAGATCGGTCATGTCACAATGTATCGATGCATGGATCGATTCTTTGGAGATCTTCGGATGTGTCATGTATAACTTTGAGCTTCTTTCACCTCTTGCCACAATCAAGGAACCACGAGTGAGTTTCCAAATGCCACCACCAAAGGTACTATGGTAACCATCATCATCAAGTAAGCTAGCAGAGATCAAACTAAGTCTAATATCTGGAACATGTTTTACATTGTGTAAAACCAACTCCATCCCAGTCTCAAACTTCAAACAAATATCTCCGACTCCAGCAATCTTTGATAACCCATTATTACCCATCTTAACATTCCCAAAATCACCAGGAGTGTAAGATGTGTAAAAATCCCTTTGTGATGTCACATGACAAGTAGCACCACTGTCAACAACCCAACTCGAATCATCATGTGCAAGATTGACCATATCATAATCACAACAAATAAAGAACTCTTCGGTAGCAGTGTTAACTTCAGCAGTATCATTACCACCATCATCTTTCTTGTGGTTGTTCTTTTGATTGTTGTAATTTGCCTTCTTGTTCTCCCTTTTCAATTATCTGCAGAATCGTATTGTGTGCCCTTTTCTACCACAATGATTGCACTCATAGTCAGCAAACTTTCCTTTAGATTTACTGCGATGCTTCCCTTTGTTATTTGGACCTCTACTTTGACTTCTCCCCCTGCTTTCTGTGACCAAGACATCTTAATGTGAAGAGGAACCTTGTGACTTTCTTCTCATCTCTTCATTTAAAACACTGCCTTTAGCCAATTCCATGGTGATAATACCATCTGGTGCAGAGTTGGACAAGGATATCCTAAAAATTTCCCAAGAATCTGGTAAAGTGCCAAGGAGCCATAAACCTTGTAACTCATCTTCAAACTTGATACCCATTCCTGCAAGCTGATTAATAATTCCCTGGAAAGAATTCAAATGATCACTAATAGGATTCCCATCATGGTACTTCAAGCCAATCAACTGTTTAATCTGGAACAATTTATTGTTCCCGGTCTTCCGAGCATACAACTGCTCAAGCTTGTTCCACAAAGTACGAGCATGAGTTTTCGCGCTAATATGGTTCAAAACATTATCATCAACCCATTTTCGAATATACCCACAAACTTTTCTATGCAAAATATTCCACTCTGCATCTGTTTTATCATCGGGTTTTTCAGTATTAAACACAGGCATGTAATAATCCTTCACATAAAGAAGGTCTTCCATCTTGCCTCTCCAAACATGATAATTAGAACCATTCAAATTTACAATCCTATTTGTATTAGCTTCCATTGTTCAAACAAGTAACCTAATAACAAGAACCAAGCTCTGATACCAATCTGATGGGAAAAACACAGCCACAACGGTAAACAACAATGCGGAATAATACTTCGTTTGACTAAACTATTCCCGTCTTGAATGAAACTTTTAGGATGCAAACAAATAGGATATTTTTACTTGCAACAAGACAGCCCCAATGCAAGTTATATGATCAATATAATCAACCCAAAACTATAAGTAATCAACCAATAACGACATCGGAATTTTAGCGTGGAAACCTCTCAAGAAAGGAGAGTAAAACCACGGGACTACTAGAGCCGCTTCAAATCCACTATCACCAATATTTGAGCAATACAAAAAAAATCTTCTCTAGATGTATTAGAGGCATACAATAATCATCATATACTTGGAACTAAATCACATCAAGCATATGGAATCAAGTAAGCAAAGACAAAGAAGAATATCACCAAAAAACGTTCTTGATTTCCAGCAGCAAACAGAGGCGACGATTTCCGAGTCTATGGAGCTGATCTCGGAAATTCAACCGTTGGATCTGAAGGCCTAGGTGTTAGGAAGCTGCTGTCCAAAAATCAAAGGAAACGGACCGTTGGATCTCCGGGAAATTACTAAACACTGCAGGTGTATCTTCAAAAACGGGAATTAAGAAAAACCCTCTTTTGCTTCTTACTCTCTCTTGCTCTCTTGGTGGCTGAAAACCTTTTTTTTGTGTGTTGGTGAAATTAGGGCATGTCCCACATATATATACATGGGCTAAAAAAGTGGGCTTTCCTCATGGGCTAAAAAACCCAATAGAAAACCCAACAGTTCAGCACCATGTCGAATCCATTGATATAGCCAATGGTAAGCTTTTCCTTCCTTTTTTTTTTCACATACTTACTATTCATTATAAAATCTAAGTTCTCCAATGTGGTTTCTTGAAGCACTCTATGTCAGATCTTCACTCCATAGGTGGTTTGACCCCTTTGCTCAACTATCTTAAAAACCCCCATGGTAATATCAGAGCCAAGGCTGTAGAGGTTGTAAGTACAATTGTCCAAAACAATCCAAAAAGTTAACAGCTAGTCATGGATGCAAATGGTATGGAACCTTTACTTTCAAATTTCACTTCTGATGATGATGTCACCAGTCGCACCAAGGCACTTGGTGCTATTTCCTGTGAGTAATCCTTCAATATTCATATATGATATACCTTTTTTGTGCTTTCCATTTTATAAATGGTAATACATTTTCCATATGTTAATTCCAACTTTGATCAGACACAACAAGCCAGGGATTTAAGCATCCCGCCTTGCAAATGGTTATGCTGCTATGAGAGATGCTCTAAGCTCTGGATGAGGGCTTTGTAGGTTGACCATAGTTGAGAAGGAAAGAGACAACGGTAATCATTACCATTACAAGATCCATGTATTACTCACGCTTGTATGTTTTTAGGTATTTGTGCTTCCAGTTCGATAGATTGGAGTTTATGAAAGATTATAACGAACAAATTATAACATTGTACTTTCAAAGTCCAATGTTATAATCAGAAAAATGTTTAATAAAATGACTAAAATTTACTTTTTTTCTTATCTTTATTTTTCTTCTTAAACTAGGTAACAATGTTATAACATTATACTTAAAAAAAGTTAATAAATGGATAATATTTAGTTTTTTTTTTTTTAATGTTTAACTTTAACATGTTTGTTTCTGTTTCCATTTTCAGGTTTCAAAGGAAGGGAACAAGAAAGGAAGTAAGAAATTGAATTCCATGGAGATAAAGCATTACTCAAGCCTTTAGTTCGAGGTCGATCAATTTTAGTGTATCTTCGTCAACAATTAGTTGCTTTGATAGTATTATATTTTGAGTACTAGCACAACATTTAGACATGTTGACATTTGTATTTTAAATATTAAGGATATTGTTGTAGACAAGTTTAAATTGAAGTAATGATAATGTGTTTTCTATTTATTACTTTAATTGTCTTTTTATTCTTTTATATATTTTTTTAAATAAAAAAAAATCGGACCTAGTTTATTAAAATAAATTTTTAATGTTAAAAAAGAATAACTAAAAGCATGAAAATAATGTTTATTTTAGCAGCTAAATAGTGGCATAAAAATAGTGACATTAAAACTTACAGGTTCTATAGTGGTATAAAAATAGTGCCACTAAAACCCACTAAGGCTGCAGCGGCACAACCAAAAAGTGTCACTAAAGGTCTTTAATGGCAGCGCTTTTAGTGACACTTTTTTTTTGTGCCGCTGATTGCCAAAGGGGTCTTTAGTGACACTATTTTGGTTTTTAGTGACACTTTTTCTGTGCTACTAAATGTCATTTTATTTATAGTGCCCGTATAAGTATATGGGTTCGTAGGTTCGTGGGTCACTGGGTCGAACCCAACTCGTATAACCCATTTAATAAGCAACACATTTTAAAATGAAATTAAAAATTACAAATAAAATGAAGTCATAAAGTCTTAAACATTGAACATAAAGTCATAAACAAGAGTGACAACAACAAGTGGCGTGCGACAGCCAGAGGACAAGAAGACGAGTGGTGTGCATGCGAGACTGTGACGGTTAGTGACTCGATGCCTCAATCGACGGAGACGGGAGACACAGAGTCGTGAGTTTGGAGAGTGACGACTGAATTTCTTTTTTATTAGGAGATTCTTAAGGGCTAGGCACGTTAATTCGACTCCAATATGTTTTGCAGTTTTGGAATTCGAAAATCGATTAAACGATAATCAAATATTCAAAACTGATAAATAATTAAATATATTTTTTAAACATTATATATATATATATATATATATATATACATATATATATATATATATATATATATATATATATATATATATATATATCATCGGGTTGGCGGGTTGACCCGCGAACCCAAACAGATAACCCAACCCAACCCATGAAATAAATAGGTTGGCGGATCAAAAATCTCAACCCAAACCCGTTTATTTTCGTGTTGGGTTAGTGTCGGGTTACGGGTTGGGTCGATGTTTGCCACCCCTATTATCACCATTTATAATGATGTCAAAAACTAATTGTCCCTCCCGTGTGAGTTGTGATTGAAGGATCAATCTCTACAAAATACAAAGTAGTTGATAAAATTTTTAAAGGATAATGTCTAAAATACAAAAAGAAAAATTGAAAGTATGATGCTATAAATGGAAAGTTTTGAAAAAAAAATACAATGCCTTAATAAAATCTTGCACACAAAGTGCATTAAACAAGATAACATCGGTGGCATGCTATAGTTATGGTGATAATATTCCTTATTTCTTATATATAAAATGTGTATTTTTAGTTTTTTTTTTTACTTTAATCAAAAACTATATTGTTTCATCAGTGTATCTTGAGGATGTTTCTATGATCTTCCAGCAAAGTAATACTCCTAAGTATAGTATAGAAATGGATATATCAAAATCAGTTGTTTACTTTGAACACAACCTTCAAAAAAATTGGTATAATATAGATCAACTTTTGTTCATGAAATTAATAAGTTTCTCTTTAAACATGTCATTGTCTCTATTAGTGTATATTAATTAAAGATAGCCTTAACCCTGGTTCCAAATTTATTAAGCATGGTAGTTTATAACCCGTGGGAACCACAGTTTTAAAACTAATTAAATTTTTATAGTAAAAAAATCAAAATTATTAATCAATTATTTTAATTAAATTGTTAATTAAGTGATATTTTTTAGTTATATAAAATCATAATCTTTGATTTAAATAAATACGTGACTTATAATTTGTATTAATGTTATTTTAATGTTTATTTGAATGTTATTAATTTAATTTAATTAGAATGAAAATTTTGAAATTTGAAATTTAAAATAAATAATCAATAGGTTGACAAGTGGGATGTCATTAATTAGGGGACCTAATAGGATGACACATGTCAAAAGAAGAATAAACCTATTCTTTTATTAGAACTAGGTGTAAGACCCGTGTAATACACGGGTTTATTAAAAATAAAAATTTAATATCAATATTTAAACATTAAATTTAATATCAATATCAATTTTAGAGCTCTCATTAATTATGACATTTATTACATTATAAATATATCAATTCTTTTTCGAGGAAGCATTTATTTCTCTCAGTATTATAACCGAAATAAGTTATGATATGTGAACAAATCAGAAAATTACATGTGGAAATAAATAAATTCTAAAAATTTATTAAAATGCCAAGTGTCCAAATCAATGAGGACATAACATGTGGCAGAAAATAGGTTTTATTTATTAGTATAGATAGGGATATGATATTTAGGCCCTATTTGTTTATCTCTTAATTTCATAATTAAGAGACAATGTCTTAAAATTTCAGATTCAGACCGTTTGTTTGCGTATTATTTTTTACCTCTTAAAATGAAAAATACCTCTTATTTATTCAGAGAATAAACCAAGTCTGAAAAATAATAAAAAAAAGACGCACTTCCTTTTTTCCCTATTTGCCCTAAATAGATCGATGCCTCTTATTTTTCCACCCTTGCGTCTGCTTGCTTCGCGTCGTTACTCCTCAGCATCGGACGACGCTAGGTCGCTGCCACCCTAATCGCCGACGACATTGCACCCAGCAATGTCGCCTTCCTCCGCCGCCGCAAGGTCTGCCATCTCTGCCTCGTTCTTCTTCCGGCCGCAGTAGCCAACCGCAGCAACCAACAACAAGGTATTTTTCTGTTTCTTCGTTCTTTCCCCTCGAATTCATTGTTTCTTCTTGTGTTTCTTCCTTTTTCCCCTCAAACTTGAACATAAAAAACCGAAATTGTTATGCTATTATGCTATCAGTTTTTTATTTATTCAATAAAAATCAATGTTTGATGTTATGCTCGATTTTGATGCTATATACTCGATTATGTTGTTATATGCTCGATTTTGATGTCATATCATCGAATCTGAATGATAAATTCTGAAAAACGGATTGATGACTACCGCTAATAAATTCTTTTCTTAGATTGGGCGACTACCGATGATAAAACGGATCGAGTTATGCATAATCCTAAGTATGTTTGCTTGAATTGAAGGTAATCTGCTTGATTTCTCTGTGTTATAGATATTGCAACCTTTGTGTAACTGTGATGGATTGAATTCTGAAATATAAGTTTCTGGTCTTGTTGTTTTTGTTGATTTCTGAAATGTATGTGTATAGTTGAAATATGTTGCTGAAATTTGCTGAGTTTGTTTTATTTGTTGAAAAATATTGTTGAAAATGTGCTCTTTGTTCTAATTTGTTTTTTTGTTGATATATGTGTATGTATAGTTGAAATCTATTGCTGAATCTTGTTGATTTGTGCTGAAATATGATTCTTGATCTTGCTGAGTTATGTGTTCATTTGTTGAGAATGTGTTTGTTGTTCTTTATTGTGCTGAATTTTGTTATGTGATGAATTATTGTTGAATTCATTTGCTGAAATGGAATTATGAAATTGAAATATTTGTGTATGTATAGTTGAAATTGAATTAATTTGTTGAAATTGAGTTCATTTGCTGAATTCATTTGTTATGGGTTGTTTGTTCATTTGGGTCTTTTTTTTTTGAAAAAATTTGGGTTATGATTAGTGATTAATGGGTAAGATGATGGTTTAAGATCATGTTTCCAGTTTGACGAATTTCATCACATATGTTTTTAAGGTGTGGTTTCACTGGTTACAGAAATGGAAGAAAGGAAGAGAACATATTTTCCCAATGTTACAATTGACGGGGGTAATAAGAATGAATTGGCGTTGGAATGGAATGTAATTCCACTTGTGAAGAGTTTCTGTTTGTATGTACTTAGATGCATGGCTAGATAGAATTATAGATTCGTACATAAATTAATAATTAATTATTCATATATTTAAGCTTTATTTGGATTGATGTTTAATTTTGATTTATTTAATTTGGATATTTTATTTTTTTCTACATAATTATTCAAGAAGTTGATTTGGTTATTTTATAAACAAAAACATTGAATTTAGCAAAAATAATACAAAAGGGTAAAACGGTCATTTTTATAATTCAGCACTGTAATTCAGAGGTTTCAACCAAACAACAATTTAAAATTCAGATCTTAAAAATTCAGACCCTCTTAGAAATTCAAACCTCTTAAAAATATAGATCTTAAAAATCCAAACATTGCCAAACAGCCCCTTACTCAAGAAAAGGTGTGAAATTAAACCTAATAACTAGTTAATAAGAACATGACAATAGGAGCTTTTTCTTGTAAAAAAATCTCAAGAAAATGAACACCCCACGAACAGAATGACAATCTACCTGCTAATTATCTTCAATACTCATTTAAACACCCCATGAACAGAATGTGATATGATAAGCTAGCTAGCCTCTAAGCTTTCTAATTTTCGAACAATCATTTGCAAGCTGTCCCAGAATTTTTCACAACAAAAGTCTGAAATTCAGTCATATCAAATATTTTGCATGCTTTTGTTTCCTTAGGTGACTTTGGTGTCACACCCTGAAAACCAAAGGCGGAAACATTTCCGGGGTTGACTCCACGTTGAGTATCAAATCCAATGTACATAGTAATCACAGTAAACAACCATTACATTACATATATTTGAAAGTTTACATTCGTTTCAAAAGTAAATTGTACAAGTGTTATACATATATCATATGAACAAAAGTTGAGACGAGTCTTCTGAGCACTCCGTCTTCTCCAAAAGATATTGCCGGGTACCTGTCTAACGTGGACCTGAGAATACAAGCGGTTTGAAAATCAGCATAAAGCTGGTGAGTTCATAAGATGTTTGTTTTCTGAAAATGTACCAATTTCCTTTAGTTTTCTGAAAAGGTTTGTTATCCAAGAAAATCATATATTTTCTTATGTAAAACAGTTTAGTTATCCTTCATTACAGTTCAATTACGCGTTATATGATACCCCAGGAAAATCCCATATTTTCCTAAATACAGACCGATTTAATATCACAGAGTATAGTTTAATACACAAAACTATATATTGAAAATCTTGGGATTACTATCCTGAATTAGATATAAAATACTTTAATGTACGTGAACTGTAGATGGAAAGTAGTTTGAAAACCTTGGGACTAACATCCCGTACTACATATAGATTTAATACCATGGGACTAACATCCCGGACTAGATACAAAATAGTTTGTTATAACCCCTGGGATTACTATCCCGAACTAGATATAAGATATTTTGATAAAACCATGGGATTACTATCCCGAACTAGATATAAGATAGTTTGATAAAACCATGGGATCACTATCCTGAACTAGATATAGATTCTAACCATAAGAATAACATCCTGCAATAGATATGAACCTTATGGACCAAAAACCATGGGATTACCATCCCGTACTAAATATATATATATCCAAAACCAAAGCCGTGAATAAACTTGTATTAATACATATTGTGAGTCGGGTAACCATGCTGATACGACAACGAGACCTCCTTGACGTTTGTCAGACGTCGGACGATATCCAGAATTTGTCACCCCAGGCGTGCCCGCCCAACTGTAGCTAGCAGTTAAGGTGTGGGATTGTCAGTCCCGAATAAATCTATTCACAAATTCCTCGCTCTCCCTCCAGGAGACTCTGGTTACACTTCCGGGGAGGATTTACTGATCATCCATAAAGGGTAGTGACTAACTCACAAACTAGTACTAAACTATTCACAGGGTTCTCACACGATACCAAACATACAAAAGATTATGAAACGTAATACAGTGAATATAGATACATACAATGAAACTATCTGGCAATACATTCAAATGATGCGGAGATAAACTGAATCAGACATAGTTTATCTAATAACTTTATACACATCAGTACATGATAATGAACGCTAAAGACCCCAAATTATTCCCATAATAATTTGATTAGTTTGGTTATTTTCTTAACTAAAATCCATATAGTCGTAATTGATAAATCATCCCTTATGCTCAGCATAATACATAAGGAGTAAAAGTGTTTATAAATTTGCCAGATATTATTTGAAACACATCAATGTTATGTTTTGAAAACAGTTATAGTTTTCTTGTATTCCCCCCCCCCCCTGAAAACATTGAAAAACACGGAAGAAGCATAGGGGTATGAACTCACCGGACGAGAAACGTGACGATTTAGGATGCTAAATGTTGGTTCGGGACTTGCAAACGCACGAGGTTCCTAAGTATAATGCAAAGATACACATTTGTATCTAATTAGGACTTAGATTATTTAACTGTTAGGGACAAACACTTTTAGTCACGGAAACACCCCATTACAAGTGTTTGGAGGGACCCGGGTGGCGTTTAAGGACTTGAATGACCGGGAAATGGAGTTTACTCTTCAAGAGTAAACTCATACAAGAGTTTTCGGCCTATAACACCCATTCCCCATGAGTTTACGGCCGTAAACTCATGGTGGGGTGGTTTATGGTGCAAATTGGCTTGAAACACTTAGGGGAAAATTTCTACGTTTTGATTTAAGGCTTGGAATTGATTAAATTCATCAAATAAGACCATTTAGGGGAGTTTACGGCCTTAGCATGGAGCTTACAGCCGTAAACTCCTATGTACTCTTGAATAATTGTTTTAATGCTTCCAAATCAATCACATGTGATTTCTAAAATTGTTCCAAGGCCTTTCATGAAGTTTTATGGGACTTTTGAGGTGTTTTTGGAGTTTACGGCCCATGAGACCCCCCTCATGGCCGTAAACTCTCCTAGAGTGTGATTCATTATGTTTTAAGTCCAACAACTTGTTTGCATACACTTCTAAAAATTATTCTAAGGCTTTAGGGGTGTTAAAGTGGCTTTCTAACACCTTTAAAGGAGTTTACACCCCAAAATGAAGGGTTTACGGCCCAAGCATAAGTCTTGGCCATAAACTCCCAATTATCCCTCAAATTTTGTGTTTCAAGTGTCCCAAGGCTAAAACCAATATTCTAAAATTCATATCTAAGCCTTATTAGTGTTTTGGAAGGGTTTAAGGTCATGAAAACCCCAAATATATGAGTTTACGGCCCAAGCATGTGCCTTGGCCGTAAACTACTTCAAATCACTCAAAATCCATGTCTAAAATGTTTTAAGTCCATTCCATGAAGTCATTTAGCCATATCTAAAGTCTAGTTGTGGTTTGGAAGGGTTTTACGGCTTAAAAACCCCCTTAACTATGTGTTTACGGCCTAAGCTTCAACCAAGGCCGTAAACTCACATTCAAGGCCTTAAATCATGATTAAATCCCGAATTTGGAAGCCAAATATGCTATACATTAAGGTTAGGAAGGTACCTTAGGGATTTGAGGCCTTAAAATTGAGTTTTGGACCCTTAAACTTGGATTTAGGAGAGAGGTTAGAGAGAGAGAGAGAAAAAGCTTCAAATGAAATGTTTAACACGTTTATATAGGTTGCAAAACTTGGACACGGTGAAATTCTACCCGATACCGGCATTAAACGGGGCTTTTGGTCGCACCCGATTAAGTTTCCGTAATTCGGCGAGGACATTTCTAAAATTTATGAAATAAACATTTTGGACTAAATTCATGAGTTCCTAAGAGGTTTGGACACTCATTAGTATCAATTAAACATATAATTTTGATTAACTTAACCCAAAAACGACATCAGAACGTTTCGATATACGGCGAGCCTGAATGATTCAAAAGCCTGAATGATTATGAGGCTATGAGTGAATCTGCCTCTGAATATGACATTGTTGAACGGTGAAAATGATTATTTTACCCTTCTGTTTAAAATACTAATATATACTAAAAAACTATCCAAAAATTTAAACAACAATTACAATCATAAGAATTACACAAAATTGCAAGTTGAATATTAGAAAATTTGATGACCAAACATAACAAGTTTGATGACCATACATGCCATTTATAACAAGTTTGTTTCTTTATAAGTTTGATGACCAATTGACCATTCTGATTGAGTTTGAGTCTTTACATTTAAAACCCAACCCCCCATGATTGATCAATACCACCCAACAGAACTAGCACATGAATAGGGTCACTTGCAAACTTCATTTTGTACTTTCTCAAAAAAAAAAAAAAAAAGAAACCTACAATTTAGTACCATATAATAAATATAAGTTCAGTTGTGGTAACCTTTATGTCATAATGAACTTGATCATAAATTTATTGTATATATTACAGAACAATAGATGATCAACACATTTTGTTGTGTAAGAATTAAGTCAGCACATTACACTATTATAGTCCACTTTTTGATATAATATTCCTTGATATTAAACTTTTATCGTACAATAAACTTGATCATAAACTTATTGTATTGATGATGTTTCAAATTTGATCATAAACTTATTACATTATCCATCCATGGAGAAATCAAACCAATAAATTTCCTATTTTGTTATGGAACTTGACATAATCATTTTCAGTAACATATGTTTGTCAAAGTTTTAATTATATGATTTAACTTGTACAACATATGGGTATTTGTCAAATATAAAACCAAGAAAGATCAAAATACTCAAACAAACATCATTTAATGTATAAATTCAATTAGTTAGTGTGTTATACACTACAATAATTAACACACAATGTTGATTTTAACTTAAAACTAAAATAATGAGTATTCATTTACATTGTCTTCTATTATGTTTTAGGAAATAATTTTTTTCCTCCCCTAGCCAGCAGAACAACCTAAAACATTTAAACTTAAATCTGTAAGCACAAAGTTAGTGAGTTCCCCAAAATATCACATACCCATGTGAATGATATGATATCATTATAGTCTTATTGTCACTTACGTTGCTAACATATAATTGCAGTCTTTCCTGTTATGATCTCACCATAGTCTTTCATGCAACCACTATGGTACCACCATAGTCTTTCAGGTAACTATTCTGGTACAACCAAAGTCTTTCATACAAGAGCTATGGTACCGCCATAGTATTTGATACAAGTGTTATGGTGCCACCATAGTCTTACATACAAGTGTTATGGTACCACCATAGTATCCTACATATTATATTGAAAAGAACTACTTGATCTAACAAAAACCGCCTCACAGTCTTGGACAAACAAGCACCTATCATGAATAAACTATAACTCACATGGAGGTCCATACTCAGCCTATAACTCAAATCCAACAAGGTTGACCAAAAGTCAAACTTGGTAAAAAGGTCAACGTTCATAACGTAGCATTGTTCACAACAACCAACTTTTAAGTGCTTAATTCCTTAAGACAAGGGCCCAAACTTTCCAGATTTCAATGAAATAAGGTCTTGATGGATAAAGTTTCTAAATTTATCCATTTGCATGCCCCAAACACCATCCTCTCTCACCTAGGTCAAAATGTGACCAAAAAGTCACCAATTCCTTGCATGACAAAAAGTATATGACCAAAATCCAATCTAATTACAATAATGGGTCCAAAAGACCCCAAGACTCATGCTTTGAACATGGAGTTGTCCAAAATATGTCCAAATACCATTAAAGGGACCAAAACATGCTTTGATACCTAAATATACAAGGCAATGAGCATAAAGTTACAATCTTGAAGACTTATAAAGGTACTGAATCACAAGGGAGGACTGGATCCTCCCTGAATCAAACTTCTAAGCACTACCAAACTCTTAATTTCTTCTTCTTCAAACATTATCAAAAATGGGGTTTATCATTCAAAACTCAAGAAAACATGAGGGAAAGGCTACAGTTTCATTCACAGAGGGTGGAGGATGAGAATGGCACAAAACTCTAGAAGTTAAGGTCATTAAATATGGACCAAACCTCGAAATTAAGGTTTTCATGAAAACGACAGCTAAACCTAGTGGTGAGCAAAACCGAACTTATAAACTAAAAAAACCCAACAAGAACTGATGAAACTGAAACAGAAGCATAAATTGACAATTTGGGTTTTGATTTTTGAAAATTTGAAAATTTGGTTTGGGTTCCGTTTGGATATGTGTAACACCCATAAAATCAAGCCAATTTAAAAAAATTTTAAATCATTCCAAAAACCAACAATTATTACAAATATGTTTTCAAAATGGTTTAATGTTAGAGTATCCCATAATCAAATCACAAAATCTAAGGAGGTGCACGATCACGCCTTCGCCTTCCCGCGATCATCAGAAGTACCTGAAACAAAATCAACAATTGTAAGTCCAAAGCTTAGTGAGTCCCCGCCCAAAATACCAATGTCATACAATCATAATCATAACATATAAACAAACAACATGCATAATGAGGCATCAACCTGACTGGAGCGCGTCGTAGGGCCATCAATCTATCTGGACGGCTCTCCAAGCCATCAGCACGTCTGGACCGCCTCTCAGGGTCTTCAACCTATCCGGACCGCTCGTCGGGCCTTCGGTGTGACTAGTATGCCCTCCCGGGCCTGCAGTCTATCCGGTCCACCCTAGGTATGTTGGCCTTCAGCACAAAGCAGGTCCGCCTCAACCCAATTGTTAGGTGCATTTCATGCATCCATTTTGTAGTTTTACTCCATAAAAGTGCATTGCATTTAGGTTTAAACTCATGCATTTTGCATATTCTTCGGGATTTTTCATGATGCAATTTCATTCACACACTTTTATGATATTTCAGGGACTTTTGGAGGTATGATCTTAATTGAGGTGATGAATAAGAGATATGGATGAAGTTTCGGGACATGTGGAGCATCGAGGAGGAAGATATCAAGAAAATGAAGATTTTAGCTTTACAAAAGTTTACACAGCCGTGTAAATGCAACCCTTGTGTGTTAATGCAATTTCATACTCCCCCTTAATTCCAGCCTCCTTCCTTATTTCGAAAACCCTAAAGTTTGTGAGTGCATTTTGAAGCTTGGAAAGTCTTTTGGTGCCATTTTGGAGCTTTTAGAGTTGATGGAAGAGCCTTGAAGTTGTATTATAATTTGAGTTTATTCCAAACTCCAAGTCATCCCCAAGGTGTTCTAAAAACCACTTCTGGCTAGCTGTGTTTTCAGACTCAACAATTGCATAGGCTAAGGGATAAATTATATTATTAGAATCCAAACCTACTGCCGAATGAATCTGACCAAGGAATGGTCCTTTCATGAAGGCAAAATCCAAACCTACTAAGTCCCTAAGGCATGCCTTGAAACCTTTTTTAAGTGGACCCAATCAAACATAAATCCTTCTAAACTGCCTAGTAGGGGAAGCAGGGTTAGCCTCATAACATACATCTATCTTCACTGTAGTGTCTGGGTTAGTAGCTTTAAGTTCAAGAGCATAGTCCCTCAACAATTCATACTATTTTGTGTAGTCACCAGCTACATGTTTTCTTGCCAAATCTTTTTCCCTAAACATCTTGTACATCGAAACACCCACCTAGTATGTCTTTTGAAAGTGAACTTGTATAGTTGTCAAAGGAATTTGTGGATTTGCCTCCACTTGATCTATGATTCACTTGGAAATTAACGAAGTAGTGCAAATCCTAAGTTTCCTTGTTTATAAGCATGTGTGAGTTTGATTTAACGTCCTTATAAACCAGTCAAACTCAACATTTCACCTAAAATCGTGTATATACCAACCATAATTAACTTTTTTTGTATTTACTTCTTTGCCCTTGCTTTTAGAAGCGGTAACTTGACTACTCACTTGACCTTTATTGTTGACAGGGACAAGTCCTCTACACTGAGCCCTTAGCCTTAGGTTGTCATTTTTTTAAAGAACATACTCCTTCTTGTTTTCTAGTGCATGTACATTAATTAGATCCTTTAATTCTTTTTTACTTTTAAATTTCTGACCAACTGTGAAAGATAACTTGTGTATTTCCCCAAGGTTGTACCTTTTTTCTTTTCCTAAATTTTTGATACGAGCTCTTCTTTGTCTATCTTGGTCTAATCCTTCATCCAACGAATCAAACTCTTCATTATTGTATGACTTTCATGTATTCAGGTTCATCACCTGCATGCACATCATTAACACATCCTCCTTCCACATCACTGTGAACATTGAGAATGAAGTCTGCCATGTCCACATCCACATCTTGGATATTGCTGTCCTCATCTATTATGTAGTCCACTTTATCTTCATCTTCAGAGTGTTTCACTTTCTCTGGAACATCATCATCGTTAGAGTTTGAAACTAATCTTTATACTCTACATCATCCTCTTCATACTCAACATCATCCTCTTCATACTCTAAATCATCCTCTTCACTTCCAATTAAATTGTCCATAAGATTATCAAACAACTCATTAAATTGTTCATCGTCATTAGTAAGGGGTGTTGTAGAATCCTTGATCAACAATTATAACATCCTGAACATCATTCATCTCATCACCAACATTATTAAGATTTGAAGTACCTGGCTTGTAGCATCCTTGATTAGCAGTTGTAGCATCCTGAACACTGGTCATCTCATCCCTAACATTATCCATAACACAAGTTGTAGCATCTTGATCAGCATTCTTTTCCTTTAATTCATCAATATCTTCTAAATTAAGCCTCTTGCTACAAGAGCCTTCACCTGTTTTGGAGTTCCCACCTCTACCCCTTGGTGAGAAAGCATCAATTTTACTCCTAAAAAGTATTAAAGACATGTACTCACCAATAGGATCATCATTAACATGGTTCATATTTCTCAATGGAGATTCCACACGAACTTTAGCCTCTTGATCATCATTTTCAGGTAATTCTTCAATCACAACTTTACCCTTTGCATTTGGAGACATGAAGTAAGTCAATAAATTTGTCTTCCCATGTTCTATGTAAATCTCAATCAACTTGTTATGTAGAATGTATTTAGATAGATTGATAACATCCTGATCATTCCGTAAAGCTCTAAGACCAAATTGAAAGCCACCATTGGGTATCTTAAAATGGTAGTATATCACTGGGGAGTTTGAGACATCAACTACTTCAGTCATCTGTGAGTCATCCGTGGGTTTGGGTAACCTAGGTCAAGCATTATGGCATCAAGTTTATGTACATAATTCATTTATGTCCACATAATCAATATAATGCACTTCACCTCCAATGTACTCTATATCAGGTAACTTAGAAAACTTCCTAGGGTGATGTAGCTTAATACTAAACCATGTGGGTGCACCCGCTACAAAGTCAAAACTTTGCTTGAATTTAAAGTCAAAATTATGTGTTTTTTAGTCTGAAAATTAAGGAGAAAAATGCTTTATAGGAAGTTAAAGAAAACATAACAACTTACCATACATGGATGATACGTCCAAAACTTCATTTTTTGGTGTGACCTGCCACATTACATACACCATTTCGACTTTAACGTATGAAATCACTTTCTCTTTGTTGCTTCGATTAAGGGTTTTGGATAAGAAAAGAGGGTTTTTTTTGAAGGTTCTAATGGAGCAGAAGGAAGAGTGATGGAGGTGAGGAGTTGACGTGTCTTTGGGATCGTAAATGAGGGGGTAAAAGATTATAGTATTCGTTGACATTCCATCTGCAAAAATGGTCCCTAAAAGTTGAAAAGACAAAAGTACCCTCACGTGGGAGGCACATGATAGAGTTAACAACATCAATTTAGCGGGAGTTAGATCGGATGACCACTTCCACATACAAACCTCGAAAAATATGCATACCACAGAGACATTTTTTGCAATTTTGTCTAAATATTTTCGTAAAGAAAACAGAAAAATATGTCAAATTTGATTTTACGAATGTTAGCTTTAATATTTAACTGCCTATATAAACTGGTGAGACACACTTTTAGGATTCAAAGAAAAGAAAAACTTGGTTGTTGTCCACTGTTGCCACTTACCTCTCTAGGCAAAGTTTGAGTTATATAGCAAATGATAAAATTTACAGTATTTAAGAAATATACATTCATCATTTGTAGCATATCAACTATTTAAAATATATTTTTTGACGGTACAAAATATAAACGTTGTTGAATAATCTCGTAAAACATAGCTTTTTTTTTTAACGTCATAAAATTACTCCCCTTATATTCATAGTAGGACTTGAAACCTCCACCACATGGACTAGAAACCCTTTGGTTTGTAAAACATAACTTAATAATAAAATCCAACATGTATGTTATAATTAACTTAACTAATCCGATGCTATATATTAACCCAAAACCCGATTAACTTGAACCGGACTAGTCCATAGCTTAATTAACAAGGTCGGATTTTGGATGAATTTCTTATAAAAAAACTCGAATAATCCAAAACTCGATCGTCGACCCGATTATAAACACCCGCTTCGAAAAGCTTGGGCTTCGGAAAACTTCAACAATTCGTCAACGAACCGACTGAAGAGGAGACGCCGCACCGTGTTCACCAGTCCATCGTTAGTAAATAAGCAGTTGCTGTAAAAGCGCAAACACATAATCTCTTTAATTCGAACTTTGACTGTAATGGACGGAAGAGGAAAGGACGCACCAGCGATCGGCATTGACCTCGGAACAACGTACTCATGTGTCGCCGTTTGGAAGCATGATCACATCCAAATCATTCCCAATGATCAAGGCAACCGAACCACACCGTCATGTGTTGCTTTTGTTGATGGAGAACGTCTCATTGGCGATGGCGCCAAGAATCAAGTGGCGATGAACCCTGCTAACACCATATTTGGTAACCCTTAACATTTCTAGTTATCATTAAATGTTGTTAATATTAATATGATGAAGCAGAAGTAAATTGCAATATTGTTATTATTAATTATAGGAAATTCCAAATTCAACAGAAGTAGATTCGAGAATCGTCATACTCAACAGAACTACAATTTAACTCACTCAAGTTTTTGATCGTTGTTAGAAACTGGTCTTTAAAAGCAATGTTATCACCATATGCTCTTAGAGTATATCCATCGGAAATCAGTGAAATAACAAACTATATGCACATCAGGACATGACTGGTTTTTCTTTGGGGTTGGTTGAAAGTCACGACTACATTATAGCTTTCATTCTGTAGTGGATCGGGATATATTAATTATGTGATCTTGCTTTTTTTTGCTACATATTAAGGCGTTTACTTTGAACAATAACCAAGACATCTACTTGTAGAGCTGTTTTAAGGAATCAATAATTTCACTGTACTTGGCTACTGGCTTAATTATTTGATTGTGAATATTCAGATGCTAAGAGGCTGATTGGAAGGAGATTCAGTGATTTCAAAGTTAAGGATGACATGAACTTGTGGCCTTTTAAGGTCATAGAAGGGCCTGCTGACACACCAAAGATTGTTGTATCCTACAAAGGTGAAGAGAAGGAATTTTGTGCTGAAGAAATTTCATCAATGATTCTTGTCAAGATGAAAGAAACTGCTGAAGCATACCTCGGAAAACCTGTGAAAGATGCTGTGATAACTGTCCCAGCTTACTTTAATGATTCACAACGTCAAGCAACAAAAGATGCTGGTGCTATTGCTGGACTAAATGTTATCAACATGATCAACGAACCTACTGCAGCTGCAATTGCTTATGGTTTAGACAATAAGTCTGACATTAATGGCAAGATCAATGTGTTGGTCTTTGATTTGGGTGGTGGCACATTTGATGTCTCTATTTTGACAATTGCTGAAGGGGGTACCATTGAGGTTAAAGCTGTTGCTGGTGACACTCATTTAGGAGGTGAGGATTTTGATAATCGAATGGTGGATTATTGTGTTCGCGAATTCAGGAGGAAATGGAACAAGGACTTGACAGGGAACCAAAGAGCATTGGGTAGGTTGAGATGTGCTTGTGAGAAAGCAAAAAGGATTCTTTCTTCCAGTAATGTCACTTCTACTGATTTAGACTGCTTATATGATGGGATTGATTTTTCTATGAAATTCAGTCGAGCTAAATTTGAAGAGTTGAACATGGGTTTCTTCGATTCATGTATGGATACTGTGGAGGAATGTTTAAGGGATGCAAAGATGGAGAAATCGTGTGTCGATGAGGTGATTCTTGTTGGTGGGTCAACTAGAATACCAAAGGTCCAGTGTATGTTGCAGGAATTATTTGAAAGGAAGGAGCTATGCAAGAGTGTGAACCCTGAAGAAGCTGTTGCATATGGTGCAGCATTTATGGCTGCAAAGTTAAATGGTAACAGTCATAAGAGCTGTCGAGATTTGTTGTTATTGGATGTCACTCCTTTGTCCCTTGGTGTGGGATTGATAGGAGAGGAATTTGATGTTGTGATCCCTCGGAATACTCCAATACCTACGAAGAAATCTAAAATATATTGTACAACTCGAGACGACCAAACTTGTGTAGATGTTAAGGTGTATCAAGGTGAACGGACCAGATCAACAGATAACCATTTGTTGGGGACTTTCACAATTTCTGGAATACCACCTGCTCCAAAAGGAGTTGCAAAACTTAAGCGCTACTTTGAAATAGATTCCAATGGCATTCTAAGTGTAACGTCGGAGATATTATCAACTGGTAAAACAGAAAAACTCACAATTATCAATGCAAATGGACGACTCTCTAAAGAAGAGATTGAGAGGATGATAGAAGATGCCGACAAGTACAGAAAGGAGGACCAAGAATTCAAAAAGAAGGCAGATGCCCTTAATGAGTTAGAAGACTACTTATATAACATGAAGAATAAGACCAAATATATAAAGAATGGTGCGATGATGAAGAAAATAGAGCTTGTCATTGCTGACACGACCAAGTGGCTCGAGCAGAACCAAGCGGTATCTGTTGATGAGCTTCAGTGCAAGAAGGAACATCTCGAGTCTCTATGGATGCTGATGTTTTAGCTCTAAATGCATGGATGTTAGACTCACCTATCTTCTAAGGTTTCCTTTGTTTTCATTAGATGATGTTAAACAGTAATGTGGGACTTCTTTATATCTCTAAGCAATCCAAAACATTAAACCAAGAATGATTTTGTATCAGTTTGATCCGTTGCGAACATGAACATGATTGATTGATGAGTTTAGTTTATCTTTGTTTCCGTTGGTTACTCATCATTAGGAATGCTATTGTGACTGCTAATGCAAGATATCTAATTTTGGTAAATTATGCATCTATTGATTGTGTTCTCTTGTTTGATTTCTATTACTTTATATAAGAAACTTAATTCTAGACTTTGAAGGCTTACGTTTTGAGTCGAAGAGTATAAATGGATTTAAGCGTTTGACCAGGTTCAAAAAGCATGTCGTATTAAGTTGTGGTTCTTAAGAGGTTATTGTTGAACACGACTCTTTTATATGGGAAACAACAAGACTTTTATTAAGACACTTAAGGAGAACTTACACTTTGTGAGACTACTACACACTTGCTTTCTTTGAGGCTTTCTTGGATGGTTTGGAGCAAATGAGCTCCATACCTATTTATAGGCCTCTTAGGAAGGTTCTAGATACTAGCATATACTTACTACATACTAGATAACTCTAGAACTATCTAACATACTCTACATGCTTCCATATGTTTCTAGAACGTTCTACCATGTTCTGGAGAGGTCTAGGTTGCTCCAGTGTCTTCTAGAATGATCCATATCCTTCCAGGGTCTTCCATGTCGTTCTAGAGTATTCTAGACTCTTCCGGTATATTCCAGAGTCTTCCATAGTCTTCCATAATGTTCTAGAATCTTCTAGAGCATTCTAGAACAAGCTAAAGTCTTCTAAATAATATTTGTTTTATTGGGCTAGTGATGATCTTTAACACTCCCCCTCAACACTAGAGCTCATTCTTCGTACCATGTTAAGCTGACAGCGAAAACCTTCACATTTTCCAGTACTCAGCCCTTTGGTGAACAAGTCTGCTATTTGGTCATCGGTCTTGATCTGCCGCATCTCAATTTCTTCCATCAAGACTTTTTCTCTGATAAAGTGATAATGCACTTCCACATGCTTTGTTCTAGCATGAAATACTGGATTTTCTGCCAGCCGAATTGCAGATTGGTTGTCACAATGAAGTGGTACTGCATAGTCAACTTTTTGATGTAAGTCCTCCATTAGGAGTACCAACCATGTACTTTCTTGAGCTGCTACAGCCGCTGCTTTGTACTCCGCTTCCGTGGTTGACAATGATACTGTTGGTTGTCTTTTACTACACCATGATATTGGTCCCGACCCAAGCTTGAACACATACCCAGTGGTTGATCTTCGGGTATCATGGTCTCCTGCATAGTCAGCATCACAATATCCAACCAACTTGCAGTCTTCTCCTCTTTTATACAAGAGACCATAGTCAATTGTACCTTTGACATATCTCAAGATCCGTCGGGCAGCATCCAAATGAGGTTTCTTCGGACTTTGCATGTATCGACTCATAACTCCAACTGCATAAGCAATGTCAGGCCGAGATAAAGTTAGGTAGATAAGACTACCTACTAGTTGTCGATACATCGTTCCATCATCCAACTCTTTTCCTTCATGAGCACATATCTTGGAATTTTGCTCTATTGGTGTTGATATTGGCTTACACTCCAACATGCCAAACTTTTGAAGTATATCTCTTGTATACTTTTGTTGGCAGAGGAACAATCCTTCCTTTGTACGATCAACTTCTAACCCCAAGAAGTGTTTAAGCTCCCCCAGCTCTTTCATTTGGAATCGCACCGATAGATTTTCTCTTGTTTGATGGATTTCGCTTTCGTCATCCCCGGTGATGATCAAGTCATCCACATAAACCAACACAATTGCCAACTTCCCTTCTTTTTCTTTGACGAACAGGCTTGAGTCTGCATGTGCAACTGAATAACCACTTCGGGTAAGAAATTCAGCAATCTTACCATACCAGGCTCTTGGTGCCTGCTTCAATCCGTAAAGAGCTTTTCTCAGCTTGCACACATGAGTGGGATTAACTGCATCCTCAAATCCCTTTGGTTGGTTCATGTAGATCTCCCTATCTAATTCTCCATGCAAGAAAGCATTCTTCACATCCATCTGCCATAATTTCCAGTCTTTACTAGCCGCAAGAGCTAGCAGCACCCGTATAGTAGTTATCTTCGCCACTGGACTAAATGTTTCATCATAGTCCAGTCCATATTGTTGTGAGAACCCTCGAGCCACCAAACGAGCCTTGTATCTTTCAATTGATCCATCTGTGCATCGTTTTAATTTATAAACCCACTTGCAGGAAATCGGTTTTATATCTCTTGGTCTTGGTACCAGTTCCCACGTTTGATTCTGCTTTAAGGCTGTAACTTCTTCTTCCATTGCCTTCTGCCATGCTTTATTCTTAACTGCTTCTTCATATGTCTCCGGCTCTTTAACACCGTCTTCTAAAATGGCCGCATTAGCATACTTGGGATTAGGCTTTCGGATTCTTTCCGTCCTTCGAAGTTGTGGAGGCGGCGGCTCCCTTTCACCGGCATCACTTGTTTGAGTTACTTCTTGCTCAATGACATCAGTGTCGCTCGGATCTTCAGGTGTATCAACACTTGACCAAATATGTGCAGTTTGCTCCCCCATCTTTTGTTTTAAAACTTCTTCAATATTTTCCGAGTCTGGTAGTACTTTCTTCTCTGAGGACCACCATGAAGAAGCTTCATCGAACACTACATCTCTTGAAGTGTAGCATTTTCCACTTGTTGGATCACAACATCTCCACCCTTTTCTTTGATTATCGTATCCAACAAATATACACTTGACTGCTTTCTTGTCAAACTTGCTACGTAAATGACTAGGCACAAATACGTAGCAAACGCAGCCAAATACTCGGAAGTGGCTAACAGTAGGTTTCATTTTCCATAGTGTCTCAAATGGTGAGATGAAACCTAACCTTGGTTGGGGAAGTTTATTGATCACATGGGCAGCAGTTTGCATTGCTTCAGCCCAAAATCTTCCTGGGACATTCTTCGCGTGTAGCATGCTTCGACAAATTTCTGCAAGATGTCGATTCTTTCTCTCAGCTACACCATTTTGTTGAGGTGTGTTGGCACATGTGAATTGATGACGTATACCATATTCTTTTAGATAGCGATTGAATTCTTCTGAGGTGTATTCTCCTCCATTGTCTGAGCGTAGACACCGAATCTTCTTTCTCACTTCTCCTTCGACCGTTGTCTTGAATTCTAGAAACTTTGAGAATGTTTCAGATTTTTCTTTCATGAAGAAAACCCACACATATCTCGAATAATCATCAATGAACGTCACCATGTACCGCATCCCGCTAACTGATGTCTGCTTGACTGGACCGAACACATCTGAGTGAATTAACTCTAGTGGCTTCTTTGCTCTAAAATGTGACTCCTTGTATGGTAATTGATGAGCTTTACCATACTGACATCCAGCACAAACAACATCTGTTTTAACTTCAAGTTGAGGTAAGCCATTGAGCATGGATTTCTCCATTATTACCTTCAACTTGTGATAACCAACATGTCCCAGCCGTGCATGCCATAGATCTGCTGTCTCATTCTTACGAGTCTTATCTACATAGGCAGACTCTGCGGAGAGCACATAAACGAACTCCACTCTTCGTCCTTCCATTGTTGGCGTTTCTGATATTTTAAGATCTCGATAGACCTTCACATCTTGTGGGCCAAACAAGACGTAGTTGCCTGACGATGTTAGTTGCGATACTGACAACAAGTTCTTCTTCATACCTGGCACGTGATACACATTATGTAGTGACACCATGTCAGATTTATTACCAGGCATGATCGTCGTTTTTCCAATCTGAGCAATTGGAAGTCGTGCATTGTTGGCTGTAAGTACCATGCGACTCCCTTTGTACTCCTTCACGTCTTGTAGTTTGTTCTGATCGCCAGTCATGTGATTGGAGCATCCTGAATCAATGATCCAGTCATTTTCATAGTTGATACGCTCTCCCATCATTGTCATGAGTGCCAACTCATTTTCTTCTATGGCACATAATGCCTCAGCATCCCATTCATCCTCTATTTCCTTTTTGGAAGTTACTACATTGCTTTCCACAGACTTTTTCTTTGACCAACAATCCTTGGACATGTGGCCCCACTTTCCACAGTTGTTGCAGTTGCCTTCGAACCTCCTCCCCCGAGAACTCTTATTGTCGGTCTTTTGAGATCTCCATGGTTGTGAGGTTCCTGGTTGACTCTTCCCTTTGTCAGCATTTTTGTATTCTTCTTTAGGAGGTGGCTTAAAATTCCTCCGACTTTTACTTGTGTAGAGTGCTTCTTCTTCACTCTTCAGCATGATGCCTCCCATTTGCTTAGCCATAGCTTCTTGGCTAGCCAGCAAATTCTCAAA
This sequence comes from Lactuca sativa, assembly GCF_002870075.4. NCBI lineage: Eukaryota > Viridiplantae > Streptophyta > Magnoliopsida > Asterales > Asteraceae > Lactuca > Lactuca sativa. Next base: position 42,510,548 of record NC_056631.2, on the reverse strand, counting down.
CTCTACAAGTGATGGTTGAGCGGGCCATCCTTGTACAGCAGTAACAAAGCTTCTATATTCCGGCCTCAGTCCATGGATAATGATCCTCTTCATTCGAGCTTCTGCAATGACGGATTGCGGATCTAGTTCAGTAATCTCCCGACATATCGACTTGACCTTGTGGAAATATTGAGCAATCGTCATGTCACGTTGTGAGATTGATAATAGCTCGTTCTCCAAAAGTTGTAGTCTCGTATCATTCTTCTTTGAGAAAAGCGTCACAAACGTACCCCAAGCTTCTTTCGGGGTGTTCTCATCCCGAATATGCTCCAACATCTCTTCTTCAATTGTGGTCTTCAAGGCAAACATTGCTTTGCCTGCTTTGATTTTCCATTTACGTAAAGCACCATTAACGTCTTCCTCTGGTGGCGTAGTTTCGCTTCCACCAACGACCTCCCATAGATCTTGTCCTTGTAAGTAGGACTTCATACATGTTTCCCACGTTTTGTAGTTGTTGTTGTTGAGTTTCTTGATTCCTCCGACGACTTGAAGATCACCCATCGTGTTGGCAGTACCTCGGTAATACCAAACAAGCTAGTTTCGATACTAAACTTGCAGAGTCACAAACTACTCACGATACAACGAGAATCACTCGTTCTCACTATCAAGAAACCTTGCTCTGATACCAGATTGTTGAACACGACTCTTTTATATGGGAAACAACAAGACTTTTATTAAGACACTTAAGGAGAACTTACACTTTGTGAGACTACTACACACTTGCTTTCTTTGAGGCTTTCTTGGATGGTTTGGAGCAAATGAGCTCCATACCTATTTATAGGCCTCTTAGGAAGGTTCTAGATACTAGCATATACTTACTACATACTAGATAACTCTAGAACTATCTAACATACTCTACATGCTTCCATATGTTTCTAGAACGTTCTACCATGTTCTGGAGAGGTCTAGGTTGCTCCAGTGTCTTCTAGAATGATCCATATCCTTCCAGGGTCTTCCATGTCGTTCTAGAGTATTCTAGACTCTTCCGGTATATTCCAGAGTCTTCCATAGTCTTCCATAATGTTCTAGAATCTTCTAGAGCATTCTAGAACAAGCTAAAGTCTTCTAAATAATATTTGTTTTATTGGGCTAGTGATGATCTTTAACAGTTATGCCGATTACATATGGGTCCCATGATTTTCTTCATAATGGTTAATTAAAACAGAGAATGGTAAGGTACCATTTAGACTCATTGTTAACTCTGGCGTGTAGGATTAAAAAGATCAATTATTATAATATTTAAGACCATAGTTATAACTAAACTGAAAGTCGTTAAACTGTTTTGAAAAAATGGTTAATCTGGGATTACTCTTTTACTAAAAGATATAAAAAGAAACCACCCAGGCAACTAATTAGTTAAATGCGTTGATATAAAATTTTATTATTAAAAAGAAGTTCTAAATCAAAACTAATTTAGGCAACTTATTCAACTTTAGTTAAACAAAACAATTAATATTCAAGTTAATACATTTATATGTCTCAGTAGTACTTAGTTCTAATTAGATATATTTTTTAAAAAGTTAACATTCTTGAAAAAATAAAAAAAATTCTCGAAAAATAATTACATGAATTGCAAATAAAAGAACATTATTTACAAGTACAAAATTCGACATTATCATAAGAGTAAGCGTATTTTACAATTACAAATCAAACATTATCATGAGAACAACCATAAATTACGATTGCATATCTAAAAGTCTCGTGAGAGACACTACAACATTAAAACCCTATGGTGACGACAATTCGAACCCTATACCGACGTCGTCGGTATAGAGTCGTCGGCGTAGTCGTGTCGGCATAGGTCAATAGAGTCGTCAGTATAGATGTCGTCGCGATAGCTTCACCTATTCCGACGACAAGTCGTCGGGATAGATTTTGTCAATCATATGTTCGGGGTTAAAAAATAAAGTTTTATTAATTACCTGTAGCGACGACTGGTCGCGCGTCGGCAAACCTTTAGCGACGACTTGTCGTCGTCACAGGTTTAATCTATTACGATGACTTGTTGTCGTTATAGGTTTTTAACAGGAGCCAATGACATACCTATAGTGACGACTTGTCGTCGGGATAGACACTGTTTGTTTTGTTTTGTTTTGTTTTTTTTTTTTTTTGTTTTTTTTTTGTTTTTTTTGTTTTTTTGTTTTTGTTTTTTTTTTTTTTTTTTTTTTTTTTCAGTTTTACAGATTTAGTACATTACCATTCCTGCATTTTTAACAAATCCAAAACACATTCCAACATATATCAATTAAAATGCATTAACTAAGTACCATTGTTCAAATTCAAAACATCAAATTCAAGTTCAAATTGAAGTCTAGTAGTTAACTAACATTGTTCAAGTCACTAAAAAAACATCAAACATCATTATCATAATCATATCCTTCTTCTTCTTCTTCTTCTTCTTCTTCTTCTTCTTCTTCTTCTTCTTCTTCTTCTTCTTCTTCTTCTTCTTCTTCTTCTTCTTCCATCCTTTCGGCAACTTGTTGAGAGGTACTTGCTTGTGTGTTAGAGTTGAATAGAAAGTTAGGAACTGGAGGTGATTGGAAGCCCGGAATACATGCCGCCAATGATGCATTATATTGTTGCAAGTATTCTTGCATTTGTTGTGCATCAAATTGGGATTGAGATTGGGACGATTTTGAAGTGGAACGTCGTTCATTTGGAATTAAATCGAAGTTGGCGGTTGGTCTCCTACCCACCCCGCGAGCATGCCCGCGTCTCGTCCCAAGGGCACGTTCTAAACATTCTTCCTCGTCTACTATTCCGCCTTCCCCAACCTCGCTTTGCATTTCCTCATACTCTTCTTGAATTTTTTCCTAAAATAAAGAAAACAATAAACATACGTTAATTAAAACAAACAACTAAACTTAAACATTAAAATAATAATAATATTCCTTAAACAAAAACCTATAATTAATAATAATAATATATTTAAACAACACATTCATTTCGTTTCACTTACCCAATCTTCTTGTGCTCGACTTGTACACCAACCCGAACCTTCTTTGTAGCGCATTTGTCTCCAACCCTCAATATGTTGCGGCTTCATTCCCATTTTTTCCTATAATAAGTGAAATCAATAAATATATTTATACAAATGTTAATAACACTTTTAACTAATACTATAATATTTTATTACCTCTAAATAACATCGTTGAGCATAGGGTCTACATCCGAGCACTTGTGTGCGGAAGTTTCGACCTACAAATTTTATTTTTGTCCGACGTGCGTTTGTATTCATCGGTCAAAAACAACAAATCAATCATTTTGTTCCAAGCTTTGGCGGACCAATCAGTCGGTGGGAATCTTCTTGCCCTTTCCACATCATGATATCCACAAACTCTATCAAAATGGTTTTTCATATCATGCTTGTGGTCTCGATAAGCTCTTTGCATGTTTGCTTGGATACCCGCTTGAAGGTGTTCCCACAAGTTTGTGCCTCGGTACCTATTTAGATCAAAATAAGTCTACAAAAGGAAAACATATTTGATTAGTAAAAAAATATTTAATAAGTGTAAAATTCAATACATATAAAATATATTGTATATTTACTTCTAGCTCGGGATATAAATCATCTTTGTAATTGATAGGAACACGACACCAAGTATGATAATGCAACGGTACCTTTGATCCCACCAGATTTGAAATCTTTCCATTAAATAAATTTAATTATCATCGTACAACAAGTGAGATGGCAAACGGGCAACAAGCTGCACCCCACAAATTGTACAAATTTGCCCGTTGTCCCCCACAAATCGATACGTCCGCCCGGAGATATCAATATCTAAATCCAAAGGCTTACACTTGTTGTTTTCATACTCATCGTACAAATTTAAGTTCCTCCCTTGCCATGCTTCTTCACATTCACATTATTTGCTTATGCTACATTTACATATAGAATTGAAAATTTAGAAATTTAAAACTTTAATATATCTAATACTTAAAAATTTCATGTAACTTACAAGATTGGCAACCCGATGGTACACCGCGTGCGACTCCGTGTGGTAGTCTATCCCTATCGTCTCCTCCATGTCCCCTCGCGACTTCTGCAATCTGTTTAACAAATATTATAAACATTCAGAATATATAATAAAGCTAATTATAAATAAGCAACATTTGAAAATTTAACAAATATTATAAGCAATCAGGATATATAATAACTACGACATACCGTCAATCAGATTCATCACTAGAACAATATACATGTACAACATCATCATCACTGTCATATTTTTCATTATTTATTTCTTCATCTGAAGAGCACGTATCACCATTGTCATTGTCATCGTTAATGAAATCATCATCGTTTATAGTAGGAGCAACATTCCTCCTAGCAACCACACTTGATTCACCAACTTCACCTAAAGTCGTCTGCATAGGCAAGGTGCCTAAGTCGACAACCAAGGTAAAATCAGTTGATTGAGTGTCATTCACGACATTTATCTCATTCACAACACCGATACTTGGATGATTCCAAAGTTTCCAATGATGAACCTCTTCCACAACTCTCCAGTTATCGTTTTTAGTAGGATCTTGGAGATAAAATACTTGTTTTGCTTGTGTGGCTAAGATGTATTGTTGATCATCATACCACGTTTTACCGACATACCATTCATGACTGGTATCGATAAGAACCATATTATTTATAGTTTGTAAACGTCCATTACGTAATGACGCATTGAACCATTTACCACAAAAGAGTACACCTGATTTATCTATACATATTCACACACTTTACGCACGGACAACGCACTTTGTCTTCAGAGTCAACATGTTTCCTGGCAATCTCCATAAAGTTTTTAAGACCTTCCAAGAATTTTGGGGACGTTCGATTTTCACAAATCCAACTCATATCGATTGTCATTACTGTTTCATTATTAAAAATAACATTGTATACATAGTTAAATTGTAGGACTTTTTGTTTGAGAAAAAAACGGACGAAATGGATAGATATTGACAAGTATATAAAGAAATATATACCCTGGAAGTAGAAATCGGATGGAATTGATAGAGTATTCACAAGGGTAGACTTCTAAACACATTTTATAGCAATGTACTTTTATTAGTTTGTTTAAAACATTCTATTTTTCACTTCTCTTTCATATTTATAGTATATATACGTTTTTTTTTCAATTACAACATTGTACTTTTAATAATATTTTTTTTGTTTTATTATAGCACCGTACTTTTAATATCAACGTAGTTTTATTATTTTGTTTTATGTTATAACTATCAAATAGAAATGAAAATAAAATACTTTAATAAACAAGCTAAAAAAAAGTATGTTGCTATTAATGACAAAACATTTTAACTTAAAAACTAAATAATTTATCACTTCATTCACTTAAACTAATAAAGTAATCAAATACAAAATATTTGATTTTATATAAACTTAAAATTAATTTTCTTTTTGAAAAGTTCATAATTGCAAAATATTTCACAATAATATAAAATATTTGATTTTATATAAACCTAAACAAGTAAATTAACATTGTATATATACAATTTCAATTTCATATGTACCTAAACAAATTTCAATTTCATATAATATTTCAAACACAATTTTAATTTCATACAACAATAAACAACTAAATTAACATTTTATACAAATATACAACTTCAATTTCACATCAACCTAAACAAACATATTTACATATACTAAACAAACAATACAATCATACACATAGCAAACAAACATCACAATCAAACACATACCAAACAAACAATCCCATAGTCATACAATGATTCCAATTTCATATAAACTTATACATATATACAATCACAATTTAAAAAAAAATTATAAATAAAAATACTAACCTGTTTTTTTCTTTTTGTTGTGATGGCAAGATTCCAATTGTCAAATTTGATGGGTATCCTCCAGTGGTGGCTGGTGGTCACCAAAAATACACCAAATCAGAAAAAAAATAACACGATAGCAAAAGAACACCAAAACCGATCAACAATTACATGATGTAGCAGTGAAGCGGAGAAGGCCGAAGGTGGTGAAGCGGAGGTGGACTCGCCGGTGGGGATGGCTGAAAATGGTGGAAGCCGATGGTGGTGAACCAATTGCAATAAATAACATAAAAAAACTCCAAATTAGGGGTAAAAATCTTGACCACACAGCAATAAAGAGAGAAATCGGGTAGAAGAGATATTACCTGGTGCTAATCGCCGGATTTTGGGAGGGTAGCTTCGATTTCTCGCCGATCGTGAGAGAAAGAGAAAATAGGTTGCGTCGTTGCATGCAAATGAAACACAGACTGTGGTCTTTTAGGTAAACCCCTATGCCGACGACATGTCGTCGGTATAAGGTTAAAATAAACGATGCCGTTTACTTTTTTTTTGCTGAAATAAAAAAAATGAAAAATAAAAAATCTATGCCGACGACAAGTCGTCGGTATAGTGTTTTCACACGGATCGCCACGTGGATTGCCAACGACAAGTCGTCGGTATAGATTCCGTAAAACTATGTCGTTTTGATAAACCGGACCATCGAATATAAATAATTGGAAAATAGATTTATCGAAAGCTATACCGACGACATGTCGTCGGCATAGGTTTTCAGCATACCGCGTATTTTTTGGTCGTTCTCGCCAGAGGTTTCGAGATGACATGTTGTCGGCACAAGTATCTGGGTCAAACGATTTTGGTCAAATTTGGCAAAACGTGTGGCGACGACTTGTCGTCGGCATAAGCGGAGTTGTAGCGACGACTTTTGTCGTCGATATAGGTGTCGTTGCCATAACTATGTATTCCTGTAGTGAATGAACATAAATTGAAAAAAAATCAACATTCTCATGACAATGATAGAAAGGGAAACAAATAATTAACATGGGTTTGATTTTCATAATGAACAACCCTCCTTCCCATTTTCTGGTATGGGAAAAAATTGATGTATAGGCGGTGTCGATTCATAGAGATGTGTATTTTCTATGTTTTTCTGCACAACCACCTTCGAGAGACAATCGACATGTAACAACTAGAGATGCACAAAAGTGTGAGGCTTTGGATCCGATCTGATCCGGAAACCAGATTTAGTCAAAACCGGTTTTGACCGAACAGGTTCGGATTCAAATTGGTAACCGGATTAGAACCAGGATTTGTTTTTCGGACTAGCTTTCGGATTGACCCCCGGATCAGGAACTGGTTTTGAGCCAAACCTATTTGAAAACCGGTTTGAAACCGGATTTGGAATATTACCATTTAAAAACGGGAATTTTGGGCAATAATCGATTTTTTTTCAATTTTTTTCCTAGCCGTTAAAAAATAGATATAAACGGCTATAATTCATTTTTTTTTGTCCTTTTTATCCCCACAACACTTATAAATAGTATGTATTTTGCGATATTTCAAGTTCTTAATATACACACATATTTGTTCAAAATTTCTAGTTTTGTTAACACTTCAAAAAATGAACTCAAGAGATTTTACCGCGACCGATGCTTAAGACTCGGATGCAACGGTGGTGAAATCTTAGCAACCGGTCGGAATAAAGAAGTGTGAGAACATTTTGATATGGTGCTATTGTCGAATGGGAATCAAAAAGCTCAATGCAAGAAGTGTGGGTTGTTAATGGGTAAAGATGGCAATAGTATGTTGAGGAAAATTTAGTTATGCCTCATGTCTTCAATTTGTGAGTCGTGGATGACATGCAGGAAAACGTTCAGATTACTTGGTTGATTTTAGTATGACTTGAGGATCTTTTTGGATTTGTGTTATGAATTTATATTATGGTTAATGTTATGAATTTTTATGTTTAGGATTTTTGTATGTTATGGGTTGTTATATGTTATGTTTATGATTGTTTTATGTTATGGATTTTATGTTTTAGATTTATGTTATGGATTTTTATATTATATGGATTTTTATGTGATTTTATTTAACATTTAACATGTCACATATTGTGACATCCCCAAAATCTCGGCCAGAAAAGACCGATTTTCATTTATGCTTTTAAATATTTTCAGAGTAAATCCTTTTGATTTGAAAGAGTTGCGTAATTTGTTCCCAAAAACAAAACATGATAAAACATTGTTTATCGAAGCATTTCATAAAAGAAATGTATTTTCATTATAATCAAAACTCGGGGTGTCATGTTCCGATACAGACCAATAAGCATAAACGAATACATTACAAGTCATATAACAAATATAAACATATGCAGACTTGTAAACAAAACAACTTGATGGTTCATCCATCTCATGCCCTTCCGCCACTACCTGTAATACAATTTAAAACTGAGTGGGTCAGGCTTGGGAGCCTGGTGAGCATATAGGGTTTTCAACCCACAATAAATATCATATTTAATTTTCACCAACCAACAATAACCCAATTACCCATTCCCGTTATTCTCACTTTAATGTCCCTAAAACAACTAACATAAGGGACCTAGTCTAAGAATATTTCATCGGGGCGACAACACATGCTTCGGGGGTACCTCAGCAATATAAGTCAAACAAGGCAACCATGAGGGGGATGGAGTACAGCGAATGAACACCCAAGTTCATTAACACCTACAGGTGGCGAACCTGCTAATGTTTCCACAAGACTGTCTAGAATAGCCAGTGGTCGTCATCTAAACTCCGCTAGATGACTCAATCAAACAACAACGAGGCCTCTCATCTGTTTATTACACACCAACTGTCTACCCATGTTCTACCCAACATATTAGTAGATAAAAATATACATTTGTATACATAGTTTAAAGAAAACCTGTATAGCATGCTTTAATCAACACATATATCACATAACAAATGAGGCACACACACATATAACACATATCTCATAAAGAAATAAGCAGATCTATAAGATAGAAGAGAGTGAATACTCATTCACACATAACACAACCAAATATATACACATAACACGTATTTTTATATAAAATACTTCGTATTATTGTATTAGAAGAAATAACCACACACTCACACTTATAAACAACAATATACTTAATACATTCGAACCAAACTCGTATTATTATTGTGTTTATGAAAGGTAGTATACACTCACTTGATCAGAAGATGATCGGACAGCACTACGGCTTATAAAAGTAGTAATCCACAGCAGATCTGGAAGATCTCTTCGAAAATCGAACTTCTCGCGGGCAGAGCTTCGACTCGGGAACCGCACTTCTCGGGATCTTCGGGATCTCGGGACTTGCCTCGGGGCTAGAGTATAATACCGGGGCTTCGGGATAGCTTCGGCACGAAAAACGATGCAAAAGACTAGAGAGAAGAGAAGAAAATGAACAAAAATCAAGGCTGTCTTCGGATCCTTTATATAGAGGCTGGAGCCTCGGAGTACGCGGGGCGTACAGGCGTACGCAGCGCGTATGCGTCCGAAATCGTCATTGCATGCGTCATCCGAAGTGTCGACACTATGCTGAGTACGCGGTAGCGTAACCTCGTACGCGGGGCGTACTCCGGATCACACCGGTGACTCGGCTTCGGATAATGCTTCCGATTTTGAATTAAAAATAAATATAAAATGATTAATAAACTTCGGAAATTCATAACTTCTTCATACGAACTCCGTTTTCGACGTTCTTTATATCCACGCGAAGGTGAGACCACGCTCTACGACTTTCGTTTAGACTCCGTCGGCTAATTTTGACTTTATTTTTAATAATTATTTTTAATAGGCCGGGACAGAAACTTTCGTTATAAATTCATAACTTCTTCGTTTGACGTCCGTTCTCGCCTAACTTTTTATCGTTTCAGTACCAACAATGAGACCTTCGATTCTCATTTAGATTGCTTCGGCTAACAACCGCTCGATCTCAAATCGAGTAAAACAGGCTGTATATCGCTAAGCCGGAACTTCGATAAATCATAACTTCCTCATACGAAGTCAGATTTGGGCGTTCTATATATATTCGGAAACCTCGTTTCAATTACTACAACCTTAACCAAAGATATTAAGTTTATTTTACACTTAAATTTTGACGCTTATTTTTATTCTTAATTAATCAAACCATATAATTAAGCAATTAAGCACAAAACACATAATACTCAAATAATACATTATTATTATTTCAAATTGGGTTACAAAGGTTAACCTAGACTATTACATTGCTAAAAATGGCAAGCCCGGAAACACAGGCGTTACACATATGGATAAGGAAGGTCAACTTTTAGTTTTCCTTATACTCTCGTGGTATTGGTTGATGTTGGTCTGACAAAGGAAAATAAGAATTAGAAGAATATGAGCTAGCGAACTGGTAGCAAACATGCATGTGTATAAGCGAGATTTGATACATGGATGTTGTACACAAATGTTATGATATGATATGTATGTCTTTCTTTCACAAGATGCATTTGTACTATTACGAAATGATTTTTACACAAAGAAATTGGTTGCAACGTAATACTCCCTCCGTCCCAAAATTATAGTCTATCTTTCCTTTTTGGTTTATCCCAAAATAATAGTCCATTTCTAAAAATAAATAACATTTTTACCAAAATACTCCCTCATTATTAGTTAACCAATTAAGCATTTAATGGAACATTAAATGCAAAGTAAGGATAAAACTGACATTTTATTGTATAAAGTTAGTGGTAATTAATGTTTTCTTAATCTGTGTGTTTGGAACGAAGGGAGTAGGACAATAAGCATTGAAGAAAAAATGATTATATTCTTGTTAGTTAAAGGAGATTTTAGCACTCTAGAAAAACCCTTCATCAATGTTTTCACGAGAATCTAGTGTTCATTCTATTATCAACCACTACTAAAGTCATAAACCTAATTTTTATAAAAACAAACAATCTTGCTCAATCAAACAGAAAATATGCTAAATATGGTAAAGAGTCCATTGACTTACCTAAGATTGGAAATACAACTGATCGTTGAATAAAAATAATTAGTAATCTTTAATGGCTTTAATATTATTTATTTATTTCTCACATAATACACATAACGACCTAAAATGTCAAAAAAAAAAAAACAAACCTTCCAGCCACGAGGTTTACATACCAACAGAAAGATTGAGAATCTCAGTGATTTAGGAGATGATTTCGTGAAATAACCTTCATCATTTATGCAGATCTTGCTAATCAATACGAAAATCTTGATAATTTGATAGCTGATTTCTTGGAATGAAGTTGGACACTCTTATCTTTTCTAGCTTTGTGCGAGAGTGAGAATAAGGGCAGATAGGGTATTTGGTGACTGATCAGCAATTTCATCCCGTAACTGAGTCATATATTCACGGTCTGTTGTAGTACCATGTGTTGGAATCCCGTCTTCATCATCATCAACGCCCACATTGTTATTTCGAAACGAGACATTGGGTTCATCGTATCGTGCAAAATACTCATCACTCATTCCTTCTCTCCTTATAAAATTATGAAGCGCGAAACATGCCATGACAATGTTTCTTTGTGTCACAAACGGGAATGGTGCCATCCTCTTCAATATAGGGAAGCGTGCTTTCAAAACACCAAAAGCACGCTCAACGACATTCCGAAGTTTCGTATGTCCATGGTTAATTTTTTCCTTATTGGTCAATGCACGTCTTTGACGAAAATCTCCAAGCCAATACCTCACATTATGATAAGAGACCATAAATCCTCGAGTGTGTGCATACGCGACATCACAAAGATAATACTTGTCTGTAAAAAATGGAAAACACTAATCAATTTCAAACTAAGATAATAGTATTTAAAAAAAACAAAAACTTATCGGGTGGTGGAAATGGGAATGATGATTGTGGATCGGTTATTTCTTCTGATAATATTCTAGAGTCATGCGCTACCCTTCCCACCCGGCCAAAACAAATGTGAAAATCATATTGAAGTCACAAATTGCCAATACGTTTTGGTAGCTGACTCCCTTTCCCCTACTTCTATATAACTCTTGTTTCTTAGCAGGGACAACAACATGTATCAAAGTGCCATCAAGTGCACCAACCGCCCCTTTGAAAACTCGTCGTAGCCTCCTATTATGTCCTGAAATGTTTGGATTCGGATTAAAAGAAGTTCGTACTATAACATCTTGTGCGAAAATCATCATTTTTTCCAACACTTCATAAAAAAATTTATGAATTGTTTGCTTCGAGTGTTGAAATCTCTGCTTGATAATCACGTAACGTTGATTATGGCCGATCATCATCAAAAACATGACCATCTTTTCCTCAACCGATACATGTTTGCTGTCCTTTAATGAGTAATTTGCTCTAAAATGAGCACATAGTCGTACAAAAGAGTCATGGGACATGCGTAGTACTTCAACACATTGTAAACGATTACGATGTAACAACTCCAATGTGTATTCATGTCCTGTCATTTCCGAATGATTATCCCGCAATCGTTTCACGCCCCTCTTAAAAAAAACGGATGTACAGGTACATAAGAATTACGAGAAGTAACTTTTGATCGTGATCCATTATGAACCTAAAATCAACAAAGTAGAATTTTAAAAAACATTACATTAATCATATTTCAAGTAGCAAAATAACATTACATAAACCATATTTCAAGTAGCAAAAAAACATTACATAAACTATATTTGACATAGCAAATAAACATTACATTAATCATATTTCAAGTACCAAAAAAACATTAGATAAACCATATTCCAAGTAGCAAAATAACAAAAAAATAGTTCCAAGAAAAGCAAAGAGACCTAACAAAATAGTTCCAACAAAGGCAAAAAGACCTAACAAATAGTTTCAACACTAGAAAAATCATCGGACAATCTTTCCATCCTTCAAAACTCCTAAACTTGTACCCGTCATCTCAAGCCATCCTCATAATATCTCGGGAACATCAGGAAAATGCATCCACATCTCTCTCATGTTCATGGTCCCTCCAAAAATATGATATGAAATAATGCGTAAAGGATCGGTAGGGCCTAATTGAAGCACCTCTAACTTCTCTAAACATTGAGGGATTGTATACCCTTTAGTCAAACTTTGTAAAGCTTTTTTCATTTCTAATGCTAAATCGTCACCAGTAATAGAAGTTCCATCAGGTGAAGAAGCAGACGGTGAGGCACTAGGAGGTATAGGAGTTGAGGGTTTAGCCCTTTTGTTAGGGTTACCAGATGGTGAAGTATTATATGGTGAAGCAGCAGAAGATGGTGGCTCATGGTGGGAGGTGTCATCACTATCATCATCTATTGCATGAAAAGGGGTGGCGGTAATCTGAAGTGATGGAAGACGACAAGAGGATGCTCCAGCTATTGATGATGATTGGGTTGGGTAACTCCTAAAATTACCAGTAGCACTATTTCCATCAAAAAGACGTGCACAAAGATCTGGAAAAGGCAGTGGAATTGTTCTCAATGAAGCAGCCTTCGGATGCCCCTAAACCCAAATATAACAAAAAATAGTATAAGAATATTTGGCAACTTCAAACATAAATGTTTAATATATATATATATATATATATATATATATATATATATATATATATATATATATACCTTCTTAAAATCATCCCATTCCTCGGCTGTTAAGTTAAAAGTGTTTGTTTGAGAGTTGTATATATTACCAGTTTTGTTTTTTAAATACACCATCCTGTGGATTTGGCTTTCAGATTGTCATATGCATTTTTCATTTGTTTTTGACTCAACTCAAACCCAAATTTCTCCTTAAGAACTCTTCCATGTCTTATCCATGAGTCTTTCTGCAAACTCAATCCTTTTCTACCGACACTCTCTACTTCTTCAATACAAGTATCCAATAAGCATTTTAAATGCTCATTGGTCCATTGTTGTTTTTCTCCCATTTCTAATAAGCAATATATCATAGACAATAATAATTTCATAAGGTATTGTAGCATTCACAAATTGACAAATATGATTTCGTAAGGTATTGCATATCATACACATTACAACAAAAAAAATAATGATTTGAAACAATCAAGAGTATTTGCAAAACCAAATAACAATAAACAATCAACAACTAAAGTGTGATTTTCACGTGACTTGTTAGATATCGTTAGTTGACAACATTATTTCACATTTTCAGCACAAATTTTCACAACATTATTTCACATCAATAAACAATTCACAATTAACAACATTATTTCACAGCAATAAACAATTCACAATTGATAGCATTATTTCACAGCAATAAACAATTCACAATTGATAGCATTATTTCACAACAATAAACAATTCACAATCCACAACAATAAATAATTCACAATTGACAGCATTATTTCACATATAGGAAAAGACTCTTTTGCTTCTGCACTACTTATGAGACATAAAAATGAAAAGAAAAGGCAAGACTTTCTTTAATTTTCTTAATTTTCAGCAAAATAGGCTCTATATATTTACATTATTTTCCAGAATATCAATCAAACATACATGATGCATGACTTTGGTTCCATTCTTTTTGTATGCAAAAACCTAATCTGATCATGTATCATACATGTATTGTAACATCATATTGTGAAGGAGGAGATATACATGTATTGTAATAACATTTAACAAGAATTTGAAGCAAGAAACAAGATTTTCAGTCAACTAGAGAGTTTTCATAGCAAGATTATTCCTCAATTTCATGTTGGAACTAAAAAAAAGAAAAAAAAAAAGAAAAACGCAAGGAAGATACGAACCTGTTCGCTGGTGGCCTGAATCGTACAAGTCGAGACGGGGGGTGCTAATTGGAGGCGATGGTCGATGGATTGAAGATGGATGGGTTCTGTTGGTGGAGAAATATGGACGGTGGGAAGGTTTGACGATGGAGGCGGATGCAATAGAAGGACGCGTTTTTTTTAGGTTTAAAACACTCGCAGACTTAAGAAGATGTTGGTCCAAGTCTGTGTGGTGAAGACCTCGCGTAGACGTTTTTATATCTACACACTTCAGAAAAACAAACACACTGCAAACCTTTAAGTATGCGTGTGGTCTGCGCCGCACAGACAAAAGAGCCCATGCAGATCTGCGGAGAAAAAACAAACACCGCCTAAAACTTTGAGCGGGAATTAAAAAATTAAAATGTAGGCCTCAAAAGTTATGGCTCTGTCAAACTTAGGGGGTGTTTGGCTTAACTTTTCACAACCTAGAAGTCCTTTTCGAAAAGAAAAAAAGCAACATATGTTTGGTAAAACTAGTTTTAAAAGCTACTTTTCGAGTTTTTATACAAGGAAAATGAACTTTTTGGAAAAGTCAGGAAATCCTGACTTTTTGTAACTTTTCCAAAAATGACTTTTGGGCTGTAAAAAGCTAAGCCAAACACCCCCTTAGGCTTCTTAAACGACGGTTATCATCAATTCGTTAACCAAGCGACGGAAGAAGACGAGGCACCGTTTTCACTAGTTCATCTACTCTATCGTTAATATTGAAATAGAACTTGCGTTGAAAAGCGAAAATACTCTATTACTTTACTTTAAATTTTAACTATAATGGACGGAAGAGGAAACGACACACCAGGGATTGGCATCGACCTCGGAACAACCTACTCATGTGTAGCAGTTTGGAAGCATGGTCATATCCAAATCATTCCCAATGATCAAGGCAACAGAACCACACCCTCTTGTGTTGCTTTCGTTAATGGAGAATGTCTCATTGGCGATGGCGCCAAGAACCAAGTGGCCATGAACCCTGCTGCTAACACCATA
This sequence comes from Lactuca sativa, assembly GCF_002870075.4. Lineage (NCBI taxonomy): Eukaryota > Viridiplantae > Streptophyta > Magnoliopsida > Asterales > Asteraceae > Lactuca > Lactuca sativa. Next base: position 42,494,943 of record NC_056631.2, on the reverse strand, counting down.
TTTGGTAAGCCTTTATTTTTCTAATTTGGTTAATCTTATTATGATTAAGCATGTGAGAATATCATATTCAGCAGAAGGAATTTTAGGGAACAGCTATAATCGTCAATAAAGGAGTCTGATATTACTCAGAATGAAATTTTTGCAATGTGAATTACATTCAGATGCACTAAAGTTTTTGATCCTTGATTTAAACTAATCTTTGAAGTAAGGTTTCCCTTATATGGTTTTTATGTTTTTTTGGGTTAAGATCTGCTTCATTAGTAACAGAAAAACTTTTTTTAACAAGAAGGTATATTTTTCGAATTTACTTGGTTATATATTGGCTTACTTTTATATTGTGGATTTTTAGATGCTAAGAGGTTGATTGGAAGGAGATTTAGTGATTCCAAAGTGCAGGATGACATCAAGTTGTGGCCTTTTAGGGTCATACAAGGGATTGCCGACACACCAAAGATTGTTGTCTCCTACAAAGGTCAAGATAAGGAATTTTTGGCTGAAGAAATTTCATCTATGATTCTCGGCAAGATGAAAGAAACTGCTGAGGCATACTTTGGAAAACCTGTGAAAGATGCTGTGATAACGGTTCCAGCTTACTTTAATGATTCGCAAACGTCAAGGAACAAAGGATGCTGGTGCTATAGCTGGACTTAATGTCATGCGAATCATCAATGAGCCAACAGCAGCTGCAATTGCATATGGTTTAGACAATAAGTCCGATATTACTTCCAAGATCAATGTGCTTGTCTTTGATTTGGGTGGTGGCACTTTTGATGTCTCTTTATTGACCATTGCGGAAGGGGGTAGTATCCGGGAGGTGAAAGCTGTTGCAGGTGACACACATTTGGGAGGTGAAGATTTTGATAGTCGTATGGTGGATCACTGTGCTCGGGAATTCAAGAGGAGATGGAATAAGGACTTAACTGGTAACAAAAGAGCATTGGGGAGGTTGAGATGTGCTTGTGAGAAAGCAAAAAGGATTCTTTCATGCAATATTCTTTCCTCAATTGAAATAGATGGCTTTGCATGAGGGGATTGATTTTTCTATGAAATTCAGTAGAGCTAAATTTGAAGAGCTTAACATGGGTTTCTTCGTTAAATGCATCGAGACTGTGGAGGCATGTTTAAGGGATGCAAAGATGGAGAAATCGTGTGTGAATGAGGTTATTCTTGTTTGTGGGTCAACTAGAATACTAAAGGTCCAGTGTATGTTGCAGGAATTTTTTGGCAGGAAAGAGCTATGCAAGAGCCTAAACCCCAATGAGGCTGTTGCATATGGTGCAGCTGTTATGGCTGCAAAGTTAAGTGGTAACAGTCATAAGAGTTGTGGAGATTTGTTGTTGTCACTCCTTTGTCCCTTGGTGTTGAATCAATTGGAGAAGTATTTAGTGTTGTCATTCCTCGGAACACTCCCATACCTACCAAGAAATCCAAAAATCATGTTACAATTGAGGACAATCAATCTAAGGCATGGATCAAGGTGTATCAAGGTGAAAGAGCCAGATCTAGTGATAACCATTTGTTGGGGGAGTTCTTACTTTCGGGAATACCACCGGCTCCAAAAGGAGATGCAAAACTTGAGTATTGTTTTGAAATAGATGCAAATTGTATCCTGACAGTGACAGCAAAGATATTATCAACAGGTAAGACGGAGCAACTCAGGTACCAATGCAAAAGAAAGACTCTGAATGGAACAGATAGAGAATATGGTAAAAGATGCTGACAAGTACAAAAAGGAGGACCAAGAATACAAGAGGAAAGCAGATGCCTTCAATGAATTAGAGGACTGCATATACAACATGAAGAAGAAGATCAGAAATATGGAGAATGGTGAGAGGTTGAAGAGAATGAAGAATGCCATTGCTGACACAGCCAATTGGCTCAAGCACAACCAAGCTGCATCTGTTGATGAGCTTAAGTGCAGGAAGGAACATCTCGAGTCCAAATGCTAGGTCTTAAATCAGTGTTGTACGTATCTTCTGAGGTTAAATATTAATTCGCTACTTTTTAAAACCGAATCAATCCAAAATGTTTAATCAAGAACCCTTTTGTATCAGTTTGGAATGCTATTTTAGCTGCTCATGCGATTATAAAAACACAAACTCATCCAACATCAACAGTTCTGTTGTTCCAATTTGCAGCCGATAATAAGTAAAAAATCGGAAGAAGAAAAAACAAATAAAGAACCATGGAATTTTTTTGAATGTGTAATGCGGTTTACTGAGATACAGAGAAGAAAGAACAAAACTGAATTCGTCTAAATTACATTGTATACATTTGGCTACAAGAATTGTGGTTTCGAATCTGCAAAAAAACACCAAGAAACCATTTTCTGAATGTAAGTGAAGTTAATCTACATTAATTAAGTTTAACATATTGTCCTACCTAGGTGTGGGCTAATGTTTGTGGTCAAAAGCTTGAGATATGTTCTTCTCATTGAAAGTGTAGGTATCATGTATTTTAATCAGTTGATCAAAAAAAATTATTTCATACCCTCTGGTTAATTGTTTCTGATGTTATTTTGTAACTGTTATTTACATGTATATTTTGTTGAGAAACCAAAACTGTAAACTCTTTTATTTGACACAGATTCATTTAGAACACAGATGGATTAGGGTACTGTATACTTTGATGTACTCTGCGAGTGATATCCTTGGTTATTGGTATAGCAAAAACATAGATGTGGCTACAGAGTTCCCGTGCCTTTTCTTAATTTGTTTGACATGGATGGTTAGTGGATGCAAGTTTCAGATAGCTTTGCATTTTCTTTTTTTGGGTTACATGCAAGAAATTGAAAAGAAACAAAGCCAAACTCATACAACCTCTGTTTTGTGATTTTCTTCAGAGTTCACCTATTTTAGTGATTTTGTATTCAAATTTCACTATGCTTTCTAGAAAAAAAAATACTTTTAAAGGTTGGGAAAATGACTTACAAGCCCAATGAAGTTTTCAAACCGTTTAAAAAACCTCAATCATGTTTTGTCAGTTCAATAAAACACAAGGAACTTAACCTTTTGTCTACAAAAGCCCAACGAAGTTTCCAAACCGTTCAAAAAACCCAATCATGTTTTGTCTGATTAAAAGGTTAAGTTCGTTGAGTTTTTTTGAACAATCAAAACATGATTAGGGTTTTTTGAACAGTTTTGAAACTTTGTTGGTACTACAAGTAATTTTCCCGATATAGTAATAAGCCACTTCGTTTGTTTCTCTTCTTTAACTTCCATAGAATTGAACAAAAGTGTAACTTAGTTGGTTTTTTTAGACAAAATGTTATGTTCGTTGAGTTTTCTTAAACAGACAAAACATAATTAGAGTTTTTAATTTGAACGGTCTGAAAACTTTATTGGGCTCGTAAATCATTTTCTCTTTATAGGTTCATGGTTGACACAATATTGGGTTCTAAGAATACATCCTATTGATCTTTTCTTTAGCTTCCAAGGCAAAATTTGCATTGATCTCTTTAAAACCCTTTTTTGCATATATCTTTGTGCCCTTGCAACGACAATTTTGGAGACATAAATATCTCCTTAGCATGTTGGTTTTCACTGTTCTAATTAAAATAATAAGACTAATAAAATAAAGAAAGGTTCTTTGCTTTTCAATATTAAAATAATCAAATAAAGAAATGTTCTTTGCCTGAAATATATTATAGACCAGTTTATGAATCATCTTGTGTCTCATCTCCAACCTTAAACCAACTTTAAGTAGAGTAAAAGTACATAATTCCATTAATACCCATCTTAGCGGCTAGCCCCATGTAAATGTAAGAATTCCAAGATGTGATATTAAAGTCAAAATCAACACTAATTGTTATGAAGAACATATTTTTGATTATATACAACACCCATAACTGACACCACATAGAAACGTTTATTTTATTTTATTTTATTTTTTTGCAATCTTTCAACTATAAGTGACAACCAATTGGAAAAGGGAAAGCATACCCCCACTCAATCCCGTCCCAACAAAATAGACATATTCAGTAAGATTCTACACCATTCATAACTGTAATTCCACAAATAATCAAAATAATAGAAAATAAAGACACAAACATTCTTTGGGAAATTTTGTCTAGCATCTGGTGTCCATTGTATTAGCAACCACTACTGAAATCATAAACCTAATTTTATGTAACCTAAGATAAAAACACACACAATCTAGCTCAATCAAACTGAAAATATGCTAAATATGGTAAAGAGTCCATTGACTTACCTAAGAATGGAAATACAACTGATGGTTGAATAAAAATTGTTAGTAATCTTTACTGGCTTAAATAGTATTTATTTAATGGCTTAAATTATTTCTCACATAATACACATAAGGAGCTAAAATGTCAAGAAAAACAAACCTTCCAGCTACGAGGTTTACATACTAACAGAAAGATTGAGAATCACAGAGATTTAGGAGATGATTTCGTGAAACTATATCCCTTCATCATTTACGCAGATCTTGCTAATCAATACGAAAATCTTGATAATTTGGTAGGTGATTTCTTGGAATGAAGTTGGAACCTTTATCTTTTCCAGCTTTGTGCGAGAGTGAGAATAAGGGCAGATAGGGTATTTGGCAACTAAAACTTTGAGCGGGAAATAAAAAATTAAAATGGAGGCCTCAAAAAGTTAGGGGCTCAGTCAAACTTAGGCTTCTTCAACGACGGTTTTCATCAATTCGTTAACCAAACGACGGAAGAAGACGAGGCACCGTTTTCACCAGTTCATCTACTCTGTCGTTAATATTGAAATAGAAGTTGCGTTGAAAAGCGAAAATACACGATTACTTTACTTTAAATTTTAACTATAATGGACGGAAGAGGAAACGACACACCAGCGATCGGCATCGACCTCGGAACAACCTACTCATGTGTCGCAGTTTGGAAGCATGGTCATATCCAAATCATTCCCAATGATCAAGGCAACAGAACCACACCCTCTTGTGTTTCTTTCGTTAATGGAGAACGTCTCATTGGCGATGGCGCCAAGAACCAAGTGGCCATGAACCCGGCTAACACCATATTTGGTAAGTCTTTATTTTTCTTAATTATTTGGTTAACCTTATTAAGATTAAGCATGTGAAAAATATCATATTCAGAAAAGGAGTCTGATATTATGAAAATTGTTCAGAATGAAATTTATGCAATGTGAATTACATTCAAATGCACTAAAGTTTTTGATCCTTGATTTAAACTAATCTTTGAAGTAAGGTTTCCCCGATATGGTTTTTATGTTTTTTTGGGTTAATATATATCTGCTTCTTTTAGTATCAGATAAACTTTTTTAAACAAGAAGGTATATCTTTCATTCTACTGTGGACTGGGATATTTAGTCAATGTTTCTTTGCATATTTTGCTGCATGCATATTACTTCAATTGTCTTTGAAACATCAATCTATACATCTACTTCTACAACCGATGTAGGTAATTATAATCTTTACTGGTAAAAGCTGTTTTTTTTTTTCAAATTTACTTGGCTATATATTGGCTTAATTTTATATTGTGGATTTTTAGATGCTAAGAGGTTGATTGGAAGGAGATTCAGTGATTCCAAAGTGCAGGATGACATTAAATTGTGGCCTTTTAGGGTCATACAAGGGCCTGCCGACACACCAAAAATTGTTGTCTCCTACAAAGGTCATGAGAAGGAATTTTTGGCTGAAGAAATTTCATCTATGATTCTCGGCAAGATGAAGGAAACTGCTGAGGCATACCTTGGAAAACCCGTGAAAGATGCTGTGATAACGGTTCCAGCTTACTTTAATGATTCACAACGACAAGCAACAAAGGATGCTGGTGCTATTGCTGGACTTAATGTCATGCGAATCATCAATGAGCCAACAGGGGCTGCAATTGCTTATGGTTTAGACAATAAGTCGGATATTACTTCCAAGATCAATGTGCTTGTCTTTGATTTGGGTGGTGGCACTTTTGATGTCTCTCTATTGACAATGGAGGAAGGTGGTGGTACTCTTCAGGTGAAAGCCGTTGCAGGTGACACTCATTTGGGAGGTGAAGATTTTGATAGTCGTATGGTGGATCACTGTGCTCATGAATTCAAGAGGAGATGGAATAAGGACTTAACGGGCAACAAAAGAGCCTTGGGGAGGTTGAAATGTGCTTGTGAGAAAGCAAAACGGATTCTTTCATGCGATATTTTGACTTCAATTGAAATAGACGGCTTGCATGAGGGGATTGATTTTTCTATGAAGCTTAGTCGTGCTAAATTTGAAGAGCTCAACATGGGTTTCTTCGTTAAATGCATTGAGACACTAGAGGCATGTTTGACTGATGCAAAAATGGATAAATCTCGTGTAAATGAGGTGATCCTTGTTGGTGGCTCAACCAGAATACCAAAGGTCCAATCTATGTTGCAGGAGTTTTTTAATGGAAAACAACTATGCAAGAGGGTGAATCCTGATGAGGCAGTTGCTTATGGTGCAGCTGTTATGGCTGAAAAGTTGACTGGTAACGGGGATGACTGTTTTCAAGATTTGTTGTTATTGGATGTCACTCCTTTATCCCTTGGTGTAGAACTAAAAGAAGAAGTATTTGATGTTTTGATCCCACGTAACACCCCAATTCCTACAAAGAAATCCAAATTTCATACTACATGTTATGACAACCAATCTGAGGTTTGCATCGAAGTCTATCAAGGTGAAAGAGCCAGATCTGTAGATAACCATTTGTTGGGGATGTTTACACCTTTTGGAATACCACTGGCTCCAAGAAAAGTTCCACAAATCAACAACTGCTTATCAGTTTTTTTAGTTGTGAACAAAAACATGAACATGATCATTTAATGGGGTTAGTTTACATTGTTGAGCTAATTTATATATGGTGTTGGTACATTATATATCTATATGAACAACTTTGCATACCATATATAGATATGTTATGGGTGGTTAGTTTCCAATATTTTACACAACACAGTTTTTTCTAGACTTTGAAAGATCGTGTATCCTGTCGAGGGTGCATAACTGAACCTAAGTCTCAGACGTTTGATAGTCCTTAATCCGGTTAAGATGGTCCTACAATTTTTCTTAGAGCTCCATTAAAACAAGGACTGGTACAACAACAGTTACAGTTTGGTTATGGGGGCCTTTAGTTTACTTAAGGACTGGTTTCGTATCAAGCTCTAGATGGTCATTATTAAGATTGAGCCTTTCTATAACGGCTAAGTTTCTATATCTTTTATAAATTGCATTTTGTTCTTTCTTGTATTTTGTTTTTCTGTGTCGATTATATAATTGTTTTCTGATTGTATATCATAATTGTTCGTTTTTTTCTAGTAAGTGTCGAAAAAAGATTTATAATTTTATTTCTCTAAAAAATAATTGAACTTTTTATGAGTAAGGTATGGAGCGTGTTTCTATTATCAGGGGGTATTACTTATATATAGTAATTAACTACCATTTAACATGGATTAATTATTTTATTAATTATTTTGATTGTTTGTCAATTTTTTTAACCAGCAACGTTTGGTAAAACAACAAACCTAGCAAGGCCCCGGTAGTGAGACAAAACAGAAACAGGGAAATTACATACAAGAAAAAAGAAAAAGGGAAAGACAAAACTGCACAAATGGTCCCTGTGGTATGTCGAAAATTGCCACTTTGGTCCAAAAAAGTTTGGACTAGCACCACAGGTCCAAAATTTTCATTTTGTTGCGAGTTTGGTCCAATCTGTTTTGAATTTTTATAAAATGACGATTTTGCCCTTTGTATTTTCATTATTTATTTATTTTTTAAATTACAAAAACTAAAAAAGGAAAAAAAATGTTTGTATTATTACCCCCCACACCATATTTTTCTCTCTCCCATTCAGAAAAAGGAAACACCACCAGATTTCCGGTGGCTGCCGGAGCACCGTCGTCCGACCACTAAAACCACCGTCGACGTCGGAACCCTAGAACTATCCGGTGCCGACTTCGCCGGAGAAAAAAAACTGAGATCTGAACCTCCAGAGACCATCATCCTTCTTTCTTTCCGCTGCTACGATGGCCATCTCTCTCTCTCTCTCTCTCTTTCTCTCCCTTCTACTGTTATGAACCGCCTGTTGGACCATCCAAATTACCACAGATGACGAAGATCTAAACATCTCGCCGCCACGACGGAGATCTAGATTTGCTGGTTGTTCGACAAGAAAAAGAGAGAGAAAGAGGGTGAAAACAGATCTGAAAACTTGGGATTTTGTAAAACTAGAAGGGTGGCGGCGTTAGGGCTTTTGTTGTGTAGACACCTCGTCGGAGAAGAAGAGAGTCGAGCGGTTTGATGGTTCCGATGCCTGAAACTAGAGTTTTATCGAGCCACAGACGTCATCGTCATTGCCGATGACGAACAGATCGAAGGCGTTGTCAGATGAGAAGATAAAAGACAAAGGCGATGATGGTTCCGACGAAAAGCAAATAGAAAGAGGGAGAGATTGAGTCCGGTTTCCGACAGATCTACGTCGTCCTTAGGAGGGTTTCTTGTTCGCCGGAAAAACGATTTCTCAAATTTTGCAACTGATTTCTCGATTTCTTGCAAACCCGACTCAGCTCATCTATCTTCTCAATCCGTCCTTCGCCCCTTTCTCAGATTTATGGCACCAGAAACCCTAGCCTCAAATATCGAAACCCGCTTCGTCGGAAGCCTCCATCGCTGGTGGTGGTGGTTGGTGGTGAAGAAGATGAGCAACTTTTTGTGTGGAGAGAGAGAGAGAGAGAGAGAGAGAGAGTTTGCATTTTTTTTCCGTTATAAAAAATTATAAAAATAAAATAAAAAAGGAAAATTTTCTTTTTTATTTTTCTTTTAATCAGAAAAAATATTTAAATAATAAAAAAAACTGAAAAATGAAAAAACAAGGGCAAATTCATCATTATGAAAAAGTTCATAGCAAATTGGACCAAACTCGCAACAAAATGAAAAGTTTGGACCTCTGGTGCTAGTCCAAACATTTTTGGACCAAAGTGGCAATTTTAAGCAAACCACAGGGACCATTTGTGCAGTTTAGTCAAAGGGAAACTACATCAACAAGCCCAACTACAATTACCATCCTTACACTTGTATTTATACCAAATAAACACCAACGAAATTATGTTATCTGCCGTTTTTCTTAGGGCTAGGAGGAAGAAGATGAAACAATTTATCGTTGTGCGCCTTCCAAACATACCAAAAAACACCATATATAATTGCAAGTAGTAATTTGCTTTTCTTTCGGCAATGAACCAGTTGGCCGCAAAATTTATGGACTCCTCCTTATTTGAGAAACAATTACCATCAATCCCACACCACTTAAAAATCCAATACATCGCTTTGTGAATAAAAGGACCAGAAGCAAACATGTGATCGGTAGTCTCAACTTCCACGTTGCAAATAGTACAAGATGATGAAGCCATATTCACACCACTGGAAGGAATAGATGAGAAGGTAGGGATGCACACCAAACACACCCTTCAAATGAACCCCATAACTTTTAAAAGAACAAATTTTAGCCAAATCATAATTGTTAGTTTATACTACTTTTGTCGATTATTGTATAGAGTAGGGTCCCCTTTGTAACTATTGCATATATAAATATATTGTGCATAATTTCTCCCAATTCAGGCTTTTCCCATATTCAACATGGTATCAAGCTAGGGTTTCCAACCCATTACTCTCACGTACGGTCTATGAGTGTCTTCTCCCAACTGCTGATTTTTTTCTCTCTTGATCACTGAGAACACTAACTACCACAGCTCCTCACATGTCTATCTTCCCCACTGAACTTCTGCCATTTGATCAGCACAACCATGTCCACCAGATCTCACAATGCCACCGTTCCTTCTCCACCAAAGTCGACTGTTTCCTGTTGATTACACTGCGCATAATATGCTTATGTTGTTGTCGAGTTCCTGTCCATTGTTGCTGCAAATTGATCGTCTCTGTTCTATCTCTCGTGTGTTCTGCATGTCAATATCAGCCTCTTCATCCACCAATACTCCATCAAAGCTAAGTCTCTTATGTACCCTCAAAAATGTCTACAATCAATTTAGCTTCAAGTTAAATGTTGATGGTTCAAAGTATAAGCTATGACGTCAAATGTTTTCAAACATGTGTAGATGTACTTTGTCCTATGGTCATCTTTCAGGTAAATCACTCCCAATCGAAGATGACGATGAGGAATGGTATTCGGTGGAAGCTAGTATTAAATCATGGTTTTATAGCACTTGTGATCCCTAGTTGTTTCAAATCATCTCTAGTGATGATTGTACTGCCAAAGACTTTTGGGACAAGTTGGATGAATTTTTTCGGAACAATAAAATGTCCTGAGTGTTGCAACTGCAAGATCAATTCCGAAACACAAAGAAAGGTTCAAGCTCCATTACCAAGTTTTGTCAAACACTTAAAAACCTTGTTAATGATCTTAAAGATGTTGATTCTACAATCACTAAAATTGAGCTTGTGATGCAAATTTTGAGACAATTTCTACCTTCCTATCATAGCATTATGGATGTTATCACCAATATTAAGCCATTTCCCTTATTTCTTGAGGCTAAAAATATGTTTTTATTTCATGAGTCTTGGGAGGCGGCCTCTGATTCTTGTATTGAATCTCTTATGTCTCAAAGTGTAGCTCTCTTCTTTTCATCCAACAACTCGGGAAAACACAAAAACCGGTGGTCCAAGAATCAAAACAACCATTAGAACAACGTGATATGTGCATATTTAGTTATATATTTCATACATTTGTCTTAATACTTTTTGCTACATTTATGCTCATTATAGAACAAAAGGTACTTAATTGCTTTAAAACCTGTTTTGTAGCAGCAAATACTGGCTCAGGATAAAAAGGAAGCAAATGCAGAGTTGGAAACAGGAATGAGTGAGCCAAGACAGAAAAAGGCTTGAAATTTGAAGACCACGATGTGGCCACTCTACACCACGTCGTGGTGGTTGGAAGATTCGCAATAAATGAGCTGAATTGGGGAATACGGGATTTCATAAGAAGACCACCACGTGGTGCCTATTCACCATGCTGTGTGTAATGCCCCCATTCTCAAGTATTGATTATGATATAAGTTTTTTTCTTGATTTCTAGGTCTACTCGACGAGTTAGTTGCCCTACTCGTTGAGTAGCAGCGGGTTGGTCCACGTGTTTAAGTGACCTACTCGCCGAGTCCAAGAAGGGACTCGACGAGTAGGAGCTGGTGGATGAAACCCTAATTTTCGGGGTTTTGCGCCCTATTTAAAGGATCATTGGCCTCCTTAGCCTCCCCTTTACAGCCTCTTGTCATTCCAAAACCCTAATTCGTGTGTGTGTATGCTACATTGGCATGTTTAAGCTTTGAAGAAGGATTTTAGTGACTCGGCGAGTCAGATGAGTGACTCGGCGAGTCGGCTAGGGTTTTCCCAACCTTTGGACACGTATGAGCTTGGCAAGCTGCAAGGGAAACTCGGCGAGTCAGCCAAGAAGTTTACGACTGTAAACCTTAGGAACTCGATGAGTCATTCTAGTGACTCGGCGAGTAGCTGAGGGTACTCGACGAGTTGAGGTCACCATGGACTGTTAACCTTGATCGATGACTTTGATTGTGACCAAGGGTTGACCAGTGGACTTCTGGGGACATTGTTGGGAAACTAGAAATTTACAAGTATGGTTCTATGGTGAATATAGGTGGTGGAGTTTGTGTCGGTAATCCGAGAGCTTGAGTTTATCTTCGAGTCGACAGTGTGAGGTGAGTTATCATCACTATGCTAAGGGGTCTAAGGCACCAAGGCCGGCCTATTAGATATGATTTCCTAGCAGTTGGTAGTATGTTGAGTATGATTTAGTGTTGCATGTTAGTTGCTATGCCAGTTAGGTAGATCTGTAAGACTACCTATAGTATCATGTGATTATTTGTATATGCATTAGTTGTATTATATGTCGACATATTATGTGGGATGGTTTGAGGTGATACTGCTCCATGCGGTAACCAACAAACTCGGGAGCATTCCAGATACGAGCTGAGGAAGACTCATAATGTAGGCTCGGTGGCAATCCAGATGTGAGTTGTGGGCCCGGAAGGCAATCCAAACTCACACTATGGGCCCAGGGGAAAACTAGTCTATAAAGTTGTGGACCAAATATATGGTGGTATTTATATATGTATTATGTGTAGAGTATCGGTATTTTGGGGGAACTCACTAAGCTATCGGGCTTACAGCTTCAATTTAATGTTTCAGGTACATCAGGGATCGTGGCAAGACGAATGCATGATCGTACATCTCCTCATGTTTTGTTTATGTTTTTGGGAAAAACTCTTATATAGACTATTTTGAAAACAAATCTGTAATAACTGTTGGTTTGAAATGTTTTGAAAAGTTTTAAATTGGCTTGAAATTTTTTGGTGTTACAAGTTGGTATCAAAGCCTTGGTTTGAGTGAATTGGAGGAACACTCGTGTGACTCCAGTCTCAAATCAAGGAAAAGGTTTTTAAAAATGATTTTTTTTCAAATGGTTTTCAAAATAAGTAAAGGATGATGCAGGGTGTACGATCAGCCGGAGCCAGTAAGTAGACCCCACAATACCATACGATTATTTGATATTGTGATATGTTATAACAGCATGCTAGTACCAGGCTAGGGATCTTTAGGAATTGCATGATAGAATTGTCTGATTACATGATGCCTGCTAGCCTAGGGTTTCCTTATATGAGATTGACATTATTACTGTAGTTACTTATGTATGTATCATGGCTGTACATAATTAAGATCTTATAGCCTGAGAATGTTTGATTTGGCCTTATGTTGTGTTCTTGTTGATTAGGGACTTAGGGCAGGATCAGATATTTGAAAGTCTATATGGTCCAGCGTTATGTATGGCTAGCATATGCTAGTGCTGCAGGGTTAGTGGAAGTTTCACGAATGGGTGGATTGTGTAAGGTCGGTAGGTCAGTGGTGAGACAGTTAGCCTTCCTCTAGGGGTGAGGTTGAGCGACCACCAGATGCATGTGTGTTGTTAGGTAGTTGTGGTGATACTTGAGACAAATATGGGTAGAAGTGGAAGGTAGTATGGGCACGTACTACTAAAAGCACAGGACCTATACACGTAGCAAGGAAGTCACAACCCCTAAGGATTAGAAGAGAGTTGGTTCCCAGTTATTTATGTGGATTATCTGATATCTTTGGGTATGTTTCAGAATGGTGATGAAGAGACGCTTTGTGACTGGATCCGGATCAGGATCATGAGACAGAGACCAGGAGAGGCCAGCAACACATGAGCCTATGGTGTAGATAGGGACAGATAAGTTAGACGCCAGGGTTCGAGAGATCCTGCATGATGAGGTTCCCACTTTGTTCCGGGCTCAGCTACCGGATACGTTTGGGTCTATTAAGACTGCCTTGGTCGAGTACTTCGATGAGCGATATGCAGCCCTTGCAGAGACGGCTGCCGCTGTAGCCGCATCGGCTATAATAACGACAAGGGGAGGAGTAAGAGCCAATCGGGGATTCCAGTATAAGGACTTCGATAACACGAAGCTCCCTACTTTTGATGGGACGCATGACCCTATCAAGGCTATGAGGTGGATTTCAGATGTGGAGGGGTGTTTCATTACTTGCTCGTGTCCTACTGACTAGAAGGTCAGGTGTGCTCTGAACCTGCTAAGGTCCTGGGCCAAGGACTAATGGAGATTGACGACTGGGTCGTACACTGATGATCAGAGAGCTACCATTACTTAGGAGCGGTTAAGTGATATGTTCTGCGCCCGATACATTCCACGGTTTGAGCGGGAACGGTTGTCATTAGAGTTTTTGAGCTTGAGACAGGATGGGGAGTCGGTGACGGAGATCACCCGCATGTTCACAGAGAGGGTGATGTTCTGCCCAGAGTTTGCTTCCGAGCAGGATCAGATGACCCATTATTTGAGCATGATCAAGACTAACATCCGTCAGTTTGTGTCTACCCAACGATGTGATACTCTTTAGGAATTGCAGGAGGCCGCCAGGTAGTATGAGTTGGAGATTGAGCTGCATTTGAGGGAGCAGCGGCAGGCCCCGACACAGTCACAACCGACGCCTAAGCGGTGCAAGACCGCTGATTCTAGGACCGGGGGTTAGCAGAGTCGCACTTGTGGAAAGTGCGATAGGGGTCATTCTGGGGTTTGTCGAGCTGGTAGTGGGGGCCATGGGTGTGGCAAGGAGGGGCATTATGCGAAGGATTGTTGCCAGGCTGCCTCGGTTCTGAGTATGAGGATATGTTATCATTGTGATCAGGTTGGCCACTTGAAGGCCAACTGCCCGTTGCTTGCAGTTAAGCCAGCACAGGTTTTCGTGTCGGCCACATTGAGGATTGCAGATGGGAGCCCAGTTAAGGCAGCGCCTCCGAAGGCTCAGGGGCGTGCCTTCCAGCTTACAATAGAGGAGGCCAGGACAGCACCAGATGTGGTTGCTGGTATGTTTCTATCTTTTTGTCATTTATTATATATGTTTTATGTTTATCCATTGTGTTTGTGATTAGGTACGTTTTTAGTGAACTCCTTGCCTGAATTGGTTTCATTTGACTTTAGGGCGATTTGGTCTTTCGTATCTCAGTCATTTAGTAGGGAGTTCAGTTTGTCAGTGGGCGAGTTAGAGCGTCCGTTGCGAGTCTCTGTCCCCAACGAGCACGGGGGTGCTTCTTCCGTCTACCGAGGGTGTGAGTTGGAGATTTTCGGAGTGTCCTTTCCGAAAGATTTGATTTCGATCCCCATTGGGGAGGTGTGTGTGTGTGTGTGATTGTAGGGATGGATTGGCTTAGTTGGTTCAGTGCCATGATTGATTGTGAGGGCCAGCGAGTGGTAGTTCGAACCCCAAGTGGGGGAGAACTGATTGTATATGGTGAGGGCACTAGAGTGGGATCAGGGTTTTGTTCAGCTGCCAGGGCTCGAAAGTATATTCAGTACGGATGTGCGGGTTATCTAGCGTATGTGGTGGATATGCGGTTCAGGGATCAGACTTCAGTTTCATAGGTTCCAGTGGTTAAGGAGTTTGCTGAAGTATTCCCGAAGGAGTTGCCAGGGAGTTCCGGATCGACCTAGTGCCGGGTGCAGCTCCTATCGTCAAGGTGTCGTACCGGTTGGCGCCACCTGGGATGCATGAGCTGTCTTCACAGCTGCAGGAACTGTTGGGCAAGCAGTTCATTCGGCCTAGCAGTTCTCCATAGGGGAGCATCGATCCATTTCGTTATGAAGAAGAACGGTTCGCATTGGATGTGCATTGATTATAGGGAGTTGAACAAGTTGACGGTGAAGAACCATTATCCACTCCGAAGGATAGATGATCTTTTCGATCAGTTGTAGGGTGCATCTTGGTTCTCCAAGATTGATTTGAGGTCGAGGTATCATTAGGTCCGGGTCAGAGAGGAGTAAGTGGAGAAGACCACGTTTCGAACTCGTTATGGTCATTACGAGTTCGTGGTGATGCCATTTGGGCTCACTAACACACCAACAATATTCATAGACCTGATGAATCGGGTCTACAGACCGATGCTTGATCGCTCGGTCATCGTGTTCATAGATGATATCTTGGTGTATTCCAAGACCGGAGAGCAGCACGAGGAGCACCTCAGGGAGTTGTTTGGAGTTCTAAGACGAGAACGACTATATGCCAAGTTCTCGAAGTGTGAATTTTGGTTGCGAGAGGTCCAGTTCCTAGGACATCTCCTTAACCAGGAGGGGATTTTGGACGACCCAGCCAAAATCAAGGCAGTCATGCAGTGGGAGGTGTCGAGGTCTCCTTCGGAAATTAGGAGCTTTCTGGGTTTAGCAGGGTACTACTGGAGATTCATTCGGGATTTCTCTAAGATTGCAGTACTCCTCACTCGTCTGACAAGGAAGGGGGTGGATTTCCGGTGGGGTCCTTAGCAACAGAGCGCGTTTGAGACTCTCTGTCAGCGTTTGTGCAAGGTTCCAGTCTTGACACTCCCGGAGGGAGTGGAGGATTTTGTGGTGTTCTGTGATGCATCCATCACATGTTTGGGGGCACTCCTCATGCAGAGAGGACGGGTGATAGCCTATGCATCGCAGTAGTTGAACTCGCATGAGACAAGATATCCTACTCATGATTTACAGTTGGGAGCGGTGGTATTCGCTCTTAAGATATGGAGACATTACCTATATGGGGACCGTTGTACCATATACACGGATCACAAGAGCTTGAGACACATCATGGATCAGTTGAACCTGAACATGAGGCGACACAGGTGGCTAGATGTAGTCAAGAACTACGATTGCGATATCCTTTATAACCCCGGTAAAGCAAATGTGGTGGCGGATTGTAACACCCCGTTCTTAAAATATCTATTGATGGGTTCCCGAGATCAAGAGTAAAGGCGTTTCGGTCTTTCATGAGCGATGGGTTATTGTTCGGGAAGGTTTCGGATCGGGGTGTGCTGCTAGAAGCAAAGATCTTCTCGCCACCTTTTCGTGGATATCAAGTTCAACAGAATCGGATCTAGAATGAAGGAGTTATGATGCTTTAAAGATATGGACATTTATGGCCCATAATGGAAAAAAGTGGAGAAAAAGACCATGCATGCAAGATGGGACACGCGTGGGTATGCCCAACGTAAGATGGGTTACGCCCAGCGTAATGGGGCAAGTTGGACGCGGTTGTTCAAGACGTACACCCAGCATACAAGGAATACGCCCAACGTACACTCAGAGTCTGAAAACCCTAATTTTTGGGTTAACCACTATAAAAGGAACATAATGGTTCTCACCCTAGCCTCCATAAACACTCTCTTACCCTCAGAAACCCTAGAGAGCCGTCCCACCTCCATTGTTGGGTGTGTTTGACCTTGGAGAACCCAATTTGGTGGGTTAAAGCTTGGAAGCAAGGAGAAGAAGGTTGGCAAGGAGGAACCTTTGAAGCTAGAGCTTGTAGATCTGGGTTAAGTGCTTCATTTTGGACCTCTGCAAGGTAAAAAGTCTTGAGCTTGATGATTAATCTCTTAGATCTCCTCTAGTTCAAGTTTATGGACCTTTTTGGTCCCAAGTTTGGGTCTTGGCGGGTTAAGCTCGTTTCTAAGACCAGGGTTGCCTCCCTTAGAGTCATATGAGTCCTATAAGTAGTAAAGTTCCAACCTTTGGGATTCTATTAAGCCCATGCATGAGATCTACTCCTCTTCTTGGATGTAGAAGATCATTTTGGAAGTTTGAGTTGGTTTGAGCCATATTACGTCACCAAGTCAGTGACTTTATGGTTTAAATCGTGAAATAAGACCTAGATCTGAGTTTGTAGCCCTTGGAGTGGAGTAGTAAGCACTTAATGAGGAAATGAATTAATAGAGCATTACGCTGAGCGTACGTGCAGGTACGCCCAGCGTACTAGTCATAGAGCTGGTACGCTAAGCGTACGTTGAGGTAAACCCCGCGTAATCTGTCTGTATGGATCATGATTTTTGGGCCGCGGTTTGGGGCATGTTTGGGTATTTGGGCCTTAGTGGGCCATCAGAAATCATATTATATGGACCAAGGATTATATTGTGGGCTTAGGATGAGGCATATTAAAGGATTGGGCCCAATATAGCAAATTGGGCCATTAGTGGGCTTGAGAGCTTACCTAGTGTTGGGCCTTAGTCTTGGACCAGATTGAGTTAAGGGTAATTGGTCAATTTACCCTTGGAAGGATAATGTGATTGATCTAATGGTTATTTATGCTATGTTGGCTAGTTTGGGATTTTCGGTGAGTTGGTGATTCGGGAGTCTGCTTTTCAGTTCAGAGTTTCGGCAGTTGCGAGGTAAGTTATCCTCACTATATCGACAGGGTCTAAGGCACCAAGGCTGGCCCTTTATCGGATTGTAATCCGGGTACTGTTGTTGTGTTATTGCTTTGCTATGTTTGCATCCTGGTAGTTAGGATGGTATATGTTAGTGACCGGTTAGGTCAGTATCCTCTTTAGAGTATGCTATGTACGTGATCTGCTAGATCGGTTGATTGATGATTAATTGTTATGTGGTTATATGTTTATGTGCACATGGTTGGTTGGCTGGGGTTGGGTTGAGGCGGGTCCTACTTTGTGCTGCAGGCCAACATACCCAGGGCGGACCAGATATCCCGAACGCCCAGCGAGCGGTCCGGATAGGCTGTTGGCCCCACGAGGGCGGACCAGACGTGCCGAGGCTCTAAGAGTGGACCAGGCCAACTGAAGGCCCGGTGCGGGCGGACCAGTCATATTGTAGACTCAGAGAGTAGACCAGTTGGGTTGAAGGCCCGGTGCGGGCGGACCAACCACACTACAGACTCGATGGATATGGCAAGACTCGGAGGGTGGACCAGGTGGACTGAAACACAATAGACCCAAAGTGCATGGCTGTTCTATGTTCTATTATGATATGGCGTGTTATGTGTATGGTATATGCGGTTGGTATTTTGGGGGTATCTCACTAAGCTTTCGGGCTTACAGTTGTGGTTTAAAATGTTTCAGGTACTTCAGGAGACTGCGGCAAGGCAAAGGCGTGATCGTACTGCTCCTCATGTTTTATGTGTTTATGATGTGGTTCTAGGAAAATAATCTGATAATAAATGTATTGAAAACCTTTTGGTAATAACTTTATGAAATTGGGTTGTTTTTGAAAAGTTTAAATTGGCTTGAATTTTATGGTCGTTACAAGTTGGTATCAGAGCCTTGGTTTGAGTGAATTGGAGGAACATTCGTGTGAATCCAGTCTCAAATCAAGGAGAGTTTTCAAAATGAGAATTTAAAATGGTCTTTAAAATGAGTAAAGGAGGACGCGGAGGTACGATCAGCCGGAGCCAGTAAGTAGCCCCAAAATACCATGCAAGTTATTTGTTTATGTGATATGATAGAACAACATGCTAGTACTAGGCTAGGGATCTTCAGGAAATTGCATGATAGAGTTGCCTGATTTATGATGCATGCTAGCCTAGGGTTTCTTTCTGTATGAGATTTCCAGTGATTCCTCTAGGAGCAAGGGTTGAGTGTTTGTTATGCTTGTTCTTCACTAGGGTGTTGTGGTGATACTTGATATAAATATGGGTAGGTGTGGAAGGTAGTATGGGCCCGTACTACTGAAAGCACATGACCCATACGCATATCTAGGAAGTCACAACCCTTAGGGCTGGGTTGAGAGTCGGTTCTCAGGTTAGTGGGAGGTATCTGATGTTTGCGGTGTTTTTCAGTATGGTGGTTACGAGGCATGCTGGGGGCGGATCCGGGTCGGGATCGGGAGCAGGAGAGGGCAGTCAGGGTGGATCAGCACCACCCGAGGTTATCAGTCAGATGAGCACATACGAGTTGGATGCTAGGATTCGTGAAGTCCTGCATGATAAGGTTGTTGCTATGTTCCGGGCTGAGTTGCCGGAGTTGTTTGGGTCGATCAAGACCACCATGGTCGAGTATTTTGATGAGCGCTATGCAGCTCTTACAGAGACGGCTACTGCGGCAGCTACAGCGGCTATAGCAGCGGCAGGGGGAGGAGCCGGTAGAGGTTTTCAGTATCGGGGCTTCAATAATACGAAGCCCCTACCTTCGATGGGGTTCAGGATCCGATTGTTGCTATGCGATGGTTGTCAGATATAGAGGGATGTTTATTCACATGTTTATGCCCTTCTGATCAAAGGATGAGGTGTGCTCTGAACCTTTTGAGGCTCGGGGCGAAGGATTGGTGGAGGTTGACCACGGGATCGCATTCTGATGCGCAGCGAGCTGCGGTTTCTTGGGATCAGTTCAGAGAGATGTTCAGTACTCGCTATGTCCCGCGAGTTGAGAGGGAGAGATTAGCTCAGGAGTTCCTGGAGCTGAACCAGGATACCGAGTCGGTGACAGAGATCACCAGGATGTTCACTGAGAGGGCGATGTTTTGCCCTGAGTTTGCTTCCGAGCAGGCTCAGATGTACCGATATCTGAGTATGCTGAAGAGAGATATCAGGCAGTTTGTGTCTACAGAGGCGCGAGACATTGTTGGAGTTGCAGGAAGCCGCTAGGCGGCGGGAGTTGGAGATCGAGTTACAGTTGAGAGAGCAGAGGCAGGCTCTGGTACAGTCGCAGCCGGCACCGAAACGGTCTAAGACTGTTGATTTCAGTTTGAGCAGTCAGGGCAGCCGCACTTGTGGGAAGTGCGGGAAGGGTCACAGCGGAGTTTGTAGGTCTGGTGGTGCGTGCCGCAAGTGCGGGAGAGAGGGGCATTATGCGAGGGATTGTCGTCAGTCAGCCCCGGTTCAGGATATGAGGATTTGCTACCAGTGTCATCAGGTTGGTCACATGAGGGCCAACTGTCCACAGCTTACTGCAGGACCGGTGCAGGCTCCAGCACCGGCCACTTTGAGGATTACGGGTGGAAGTCAGGGTGGAGCAGAGCCCCCGAGGGCTTCGGGTCGTGCATTTCAGCTTATAGCAGAAGATGTCAGGGCAGAGTCGGATTCAACTGCGGGTATGTTTTCTTCTTGGCATCTTGTTATCTTATGGTTGTTATGAAGTATTATATCCGTTAGTCTTCTTCGCATAATTCATGGTATTGCATTCGTTCGATTTTTCGGGTTTATGGCATTATTGAGGAATCGGTTAGTTGATGGGTTTTAGGTAAAACAAATAAACTAGAAAACAATTCCTAAGTTCACATGCAACCTACTTTGGATCTATGTTTTAACTATTGAACATACAACTTTGAATTGCAAAATAAGAACCCTAGAGGAGAGGGGCTAATTTCGAAATTATCAAACTAGGGTTTAAGATTAACATGCCTTTCAATTGTTATAGCAAACAATTGATAAATCTCTTGATCTTGATCTTGATCTTCTTGGAAGCTTAGCACCACAAGTGTAATGCCTCTAATGGAATCACACCCAAGAACTAGCAAGAAGGAAACTAGAAGGAGAGAGGATGGAGAGAGTATGCAATTTCGGTCAGGGTTTCTTCCAAATAATCAGTGACAGTAAAATGTGAGCCAGGAGGCTCCTTAAATAGTTGAAGGATCTAGGGTTTAGGGGAAACCCTAGTTATCCTTTGCTTAGGGCCTAAGCAAAACCCAAGGGCCTTATCTTGGAGCCCTTGGACGAATTCTCTAGGGTTTCCCTTAGGGTTTTCGTCCACCTCCTTCCAAGGGGGTTCTGGATCCTTCCAATCAACTATCAGTTAATTGCAAACTAGTCCCTGCACTTTATAATTAATACTTTTAACCCCAAAATTATTTCTGATTAATTTCTGGGTAACTATTAATTAAACATAATGATTTCTAATTAATATATTAATCTTTTAACATATTAATAAATTCATTTATATTAATTTATTAATCTTATAATAAATTAATATCTCTCCTTTCATAATTTCCTTGTCCGGTTGCTAGGTTTTAGGGCAACCCAAAAGGACTGTGCTGCTATCAATTCAAGTACATACCAATTATAGTTATGGGCTTAGACACCTAATCCAACAGTCTCCCACTTGGATAAGTATGTAACTATAATTGCTAGTATGCCTTCCAAATTTGACCAGCAAATTATAGCTTCCAAAAAGCTGCTGCCGAACTCTGACCCAGTCAGTTACGTGTCCTAAGATAAGTGATCATATAATCCTTCGTTCTGCTAGATATCCCTAAACAAAAGACATGGAATGTAATCAACCTCTTTGTCCAGAATCTATGTTTCTCGATTCCTGATTTGTGATGACGTAGGACTTCTAATTGAACACATCAATTTAGTCCTGGCTGGGCCCAGCACATGAGTCAACACCAAATCATCGAGGGGCCCACAAATATCGCTTTTCTCGTTAGGGAAAAAGGAACGAATAAACATTGACTCATATGCTTGTATCTTTTACTCATCAAACCATACATGACAATACGTTTTATAACACCAAGTTACTGATGCGTTTTTGTATCACCAATGTATAGCCGACTTGCAAATTACAACTCATATATCTCTGTTTCAAGATCATAGATATTATTGTCTCAGTATTACTCGTGATGAATTCCATGAAGTAATACTCTAAGCATGGGTTTATCCAATACTCAAATCTCACTCTCTGAGTACTCATGAACATTGCAGCAATTCTATTGCCATGTCTATCCTTAGTCAATCTGCAATCCAATTCATGACAGTCTTAATTCACTACTTACTTCCAAAAGTACGAGAGACTGTTGAGTTTGAACAATCATATTATTCGGGAAGTAAAACATGAAAAATATGAAACACAGTAATAAACAATTGACAAAAGATAGTAAACTCATAAATAATACTTTATTATTTAATCACCAAAAGTCAATTACATTTACTTTGTTACAAGTTTTAGGACAAAACTAATCTAACTACTAAAACTAATATCATCTTTCAGTCCTATGCTCCGAGCATGCTGAATATGCTTAGCCCTACTCAGACCCTTTGTAAGGGGGTCTGCTGGGTTATCTTCAGATGATACCCTCTTTACAACAAGATGGCCTTCTTCTACTCTATGCCTGATGAAATGGTACTTTCTGTCGATATGTCTGGTTTTACCATGGTCTCTAGGTTCCTTAGTTAAGGCAACCACTCCTTCATTATCGCAGAAGAGTTCCATAGGCTCCTAGATGGTTTGAACAACTCCGAGATCCCCGATGAAGTTCCTCAACCAAGCTGATTCTTTAGACGCTTCACTTGCTGCTATGTACTCTGATTCACAAGTAGAATCAGCCACCGTATCTTGCTTGGAACTTTTCCAACTAACTGCTCCTCCATTCAGTAGAAATACCCAGCCAGATTGAGAATGGAAGTTATCTCTATCCGTTTGAAAGCTGGCATCACTATAACCATCTACTCTCAAAGTATCATTGCCACCAAGTACAAGGACCCAGTCCTTCGTTCTTCGCAAATACTTGAGTATATTCTTTACTGCTATCCAATGAGCTCTACCCGGGTTTCCCTGATAGCGACTGACCATGCTCAAAGCAAAGGCCACATCAGGGCGAGTACATGTCATAGCGTACATGATCGATCCAACAACGGAAGCATATGGTACACGGCTCAGTCTTACTCAATTTTGTGTTGCTCTGGATAGGTAGCTCTCCCTTCTTGGAATTTTCCATACTAAACCTCTTTAGTACCTTATCCAAGTATGTGCTCTGACTAAGTCCAATCAGTCTCTTCTTTCTATCTCTTAATATCCTAATCCCAAGAATATAGGCAGCTTCTCCAAGGTCTTTCATGGAAAAACACTTTCCAAGCCAAGACTTAACTTCTTTCAAGGTTGGAACGTCGTTACCAATGAGTAATATGTCATCAACATATAACACCAGAAAAGTTACTATACTCCCACTAGCCTTGATGTACACACAAAACTCATCTTCACTTCTAGAGAAACCAAACTCTTTGACTTTCTCAAGGAAGCAAAGATTCCGGCTGCGAGATGCTTGTTTCAATCCTTAAATGGATTTCTCAAGCTTGCACACTCTATTTGGAAACTTTGCATCAACAAAACCCTCTGGATGACTCATGTAAACATCCTCAGCCAATTTCTCGTTAAGGAAAGCAGTCTTGACATCCATCTGCCAGATTTCATAGTCATGAAAGGCAGCTACGACGAGCAATATCCTGATAGATTTAATCTTGGCTACTGGCAAGAAAGTTTCATCATAGTCAACCCTTGGGGTTTGTGTGAAACCTTTCGCAACCAGTCTAGCCTTGAATGTGTGTACATTCCCATCCATGTCTGTCTTCTTCTTGAAGATCCATTTGCACCCAACTATCTTACGACCTGGTGCATTGTCAACCAAATTCCAAACTTGGTTGTCATACATGGACTTTATCTTGCTGTCCATTGCCTCTTTCCACTTGGAAGCCTCTGGGCCTGCCATTGCTTCCTTGTAAGAGACTGGTTCATCTAAGTTCACCAGTGTCCTATCATTGATGAATGTGTCACCTTCTGAAGTAATATGAAAACCATACAACTCAGGTGGCACACTCACCCTAGTGGATCTTCGAAGAGGTAATGATTTATCAACTGGTTCAACAGGAACTATTTCCTCTGGTTGAGTGCTAGTGTCATCTAAGGTTCCTTCATTGGTTGAATCTTGAATCTCTTCAAGGTCAATGGTACTCCCACTGTCCTCTTTGAATGTGAGTTCTCTTTCTAGAAAGACTCCTCTTCGAGCTACAAACATCACTTTCTCACTAGGTCTGTAGAACAAATATCCAAAAGACTGCTTTGGGTAACCAATGAAAACAAATTTCTCACTTCTAGCTGCTAGCTTGTCGTGAGTCTCTCGTCTTACAAAAACTTCACAACCCCAGACTTTAATATGTGCCAACGAGGGAACTTTCCCTGTCCACATCTCGTGAGGTGTTTTGGCAACCTTCTTTGTAGGGACAAGATTGAGGATGTGAGCGGTTGTCTCTAAGGCATACCCCCAGAAGTGAATAGGAAGCGAAGCACGACTCATCATAGAACGAACCATGTCTAACAAGGTTCGATTACGCCTCTCAGCTACACCATTTAACTGTGGTGTCCTAGGAGGAGTCAATTGTGAGACTATCCCACATTCTTTTAGATAGTCGTTGAACTCGATACTAAGATACTCCCCGCCTCTATCGGATCTAAGTATCTTTATCTTTCTGCCCAATTGATTTTCGCCCTCATGCTTAAACTCTTTGAACTTTTCAAAGGTTTCTGACTTATGTTTGATCAAGTAGATATAACCATATCTGCTATAATCGTCAGTGAAAATCACATAGAATCGATTAGCATCCCTTGTGTGTAACGTCCTCAAAATTCAAGACTAAAATTTTTCTTTTAATAAGACATTACTTAAAGAAAAATCATCAATCCAAACATAATCAGAGTATTAATTTCCAAAACACATGTTCGTTATCAGAGTAAAACATCCCCAGGCTGTCTAATCTATGGTGTGTGCCATGCGATCACCCCGAGCTCTTCCCTCCGCTACTGGAGGTACCTGAAACCAAAACTGAAAACCATAAGCACGAAGCTTAGTGAGTTGCCCACCCTACCACATACCATGCATAACCACATACTGCACATAATGGGCCATGCCCCTACCTCGGGCCTCGCCCGCTACAACGGCCCCGCCGCTCCAGGCCCCACCTGGCTTCGAGCCCCGCTCGGATACAAATCTATTTCACTTAGGCCTCGCCTGTCACAGGGCCTCACCCGCTAACAAATAATAACACATAAACATATCACAGCACATAAGCTAAACACATACGAACTGATCCTGTCCTAAGGCATCACCTATCCTGGGCCTCGCCCTTGCCCTGCTACTGATGAGTCATGGAACCCCGTCCATGCTCCTACTGATTGTGAGATATGGGCCCAGCCCACACTCACTCTTTTCCTAACTCGGGCCTCGCCCCTGATCTGTTGCTAATGAGATGTGGAACACCATCCACACTCTGCTATTGGTGAGTTACGGGACCTCGCCCACACTCACCTCCCTACCAGGCACATACAAGCATCACACAGACAACAAGTATAAACTATCACATAAACCGTTCCTTGGGCACCCGCCCGCTACCACTGGACCTCGTCCTGAATATCATACTAGCAAACTGTGCCTAGGGCTAACCCCCGGGTCTTCTACTCATAACTACATGGGCCGGCATTGTGGCCTTAGACCCATTCACACAAAGGGAAACTCACCTGCACTAGCTGAACTTGCTGATGATCCCACTAGCCGCTGCCCGGCAACTCTCTGAACTCCTGCTCCACTTGCTCCCCGAGCTACCAATATCAATGCAACACTGAGTCTAACTGACCCCCGAAAGACAACCAAGTCAAATCTGGTCAAAGTCAAAGTCCTGGTCAAAGCCAACCTTCCAGGTCAACCCTACTCGCCGAGTCACCCTAATGACTCGCCGAGTTCATATGTTCAGAGTCCTTCCATTCACGACTCGACTCGCCGATTCAGTCCATGACTCGCCGAGTCTACCGATTTCCGAGTCCTGACCTGTCCAACTCACCGAGTCCCCACTCGACTCACTGATTCGAGTCTCAACTTGAAGGGTTTGGGGTTTCGCGACCTGACTCTCTGAGTCCAAGAACATACTCGCCAAGTCCAAGACAATCTTCAACAGACTCGCCGAGTTGTTCTTCCAACTCGCCGAGTTCCTGCCCAACTCCATCCGACTCGACGAGTTGTTCATCCCACTCGTCGAGTTCCACCAAATCTTCATGCTACTCGTCGAGTCCATTCAGATCTTCATACATGCAGAGGACTTTTGAGTCATGCATGGACTCCAAACTGTAGATCTACCCTTCCCAAGCCTATTCCTCACGTAAAGTTGCAAACTTTACGTGTAGAGAAGGAGATCTAGGCAAAATACACCATAAACTAGGGTTTAAGGCAAAGAGGCTCCATAATCAACTCAAGGACAGATACTTTATGCTTCTCAAGACCATAATATGCTTAGATTCGAAGTAGCAACTTCAGATCTGGCTTCTAACTCAAATGGATAGCTAATCATGGCTAAAAAGCCCCCAAAACTCACAACCATAATAGATCTAAAGGAGGAAAATGACTTAATACCTTCAATAACTCAGAAGGTTTACCTAATCTTCAGATCTAAGGCCAATCCTTGAAGCTTCAATGATTCCCCTTCTTCTTCTTCCTTCAAATCACTCAAAAATGGCTTGGAAGCTTGAATGAGAAACAATGGGGCTTAGGGTTCGATGTTCTGGGTGAAAGAGGCAGTAAAGGAACCCTAGGGGAGAGAATAAGACGTTTAAATAGGCTCCAAGTCCCGAATTTAGGGTTTTCCTCGCACAGACTAGACTTGCCGAGTCTCCTTGGCCGACTCGCCGAGTCGGTCACTTACTCCTCGACCCGGATCCCGCTCGAACTCGTCGAGTTCCTCCTTGGACTCGCCAAGTCGTTCCTTAAAATTAGGGTTTCCTTCCTTTCTTGGCCTTCCTGACTTTGGGTGTTACATTGTGGTTGACCTGAAGGGCCCACACACATCTGTGTGTATGAGATCCAATAGACCTTCAACTCTTTCACAAGACCCTATGAAAGGGGATTTTGTCATCTTTCCCAAAAGACAAGATTCACACATATCATCTGATTTTAGGTCAAATGATTCCAACACTCCATCCTTTTGGAGTTGGGCTATGCGTTTCTTGTTAATGTGTCCAAGACGACAATGCCACAAGCATGCCTTGTCTACACTATTTGACATGTCAATATTAAGTACACTATTTCCTAAGCTATCAACACAAGTCACTATTTCATACACACCATCACAAGGTAAAGCTTCAAACACAAAAACACCATTCTTATAAACAGAAATTGAACCATTCAAATCATTAAAAGAATATTTAAAACCTTGTCTGAAAAATGCATGAAATGAAATAATGTTTCTCGTCATCTCAAACGAATAGCAACAATTCAATAAATCTAATCTAACTTCATTACTAAGAAAAAGTTGATAAACTCCGATCTTGGTTACTGGTGAAGAGTTCTTGTTTCCCATGATCAAGTTTATCCTTCCTCGCTCTATCTCCTCACTTTCCCTTAGCCCCTGCAAATCAGAACAGATGTGAAAACCACATCCTGTATCAAGGACCCTTGAACGAGGAGATAATGAGTTATTAGAAGAAATAGTGTAAATACCTGCCGAAGATGGCTTCACTTTGCCATCTTTGATATCCAACATATATTGTGGGCAGGTTCTCTTCTAATGCCCTTTTTTATTACAATAAAAGCAAACAGCTTCCTTTAGATCAGAGACATGGGGAATGGAAGCATTGGGCTTAGCTTTCGGGCCATTGCTAGATGACCCTACTTGGACCTTTGCCTTCCAGTTTTGCTTAGGAGGACCTTTCCTCTTTTTCCCCTTTCCCTGTCCAATAGCTAGAACAGGAGCACTTGCAGGAGTGGAGGCTATACTTTTACCCTTCATCCCTGCTTCAGCAGTCTGCAACAAGTTGTGCAATTGGGCCAATGTCTGCTCAGTGTTGTTCAAATGGTAAGTTAAGATAAACTGACCATAACAATCAGGCAACGAGTTCAAGACCATGTCAATGGCCAATTCCTCATCAAAATGAATGTTGAGCTTGATCAAACGCTCTATGTAGCGTTGCATTCTTTGCACATGAGACACAACCGACTCCCCTCTTTCATCTTGCAAGCCATGAGTGACTTGACTACTTCAAACTTTTCTTGACGAGATCGCTTATGGTACTTTTCCATAAGGTCCTTGTTCATCTCAAAAGGCCAGTAGTCCTCATAGTACCTTTGCAGTTTTGGGGACATGGTTGGACCATGATGCATGCCACCTTGGTAGCATCATCATAGTGCTTCTTGTAGGCAGCATACTCTTTGGGAGTGGCTTTGGACTCATCAAGTTCTTTGAGCTCTTTTTCAAGGACATACTCTTTGTCCTTGAATCTAAGCACCATCTTGATGTTACGCATCCAATTTTTATAGTTAGAGCCATCCATAACGACTTTGGAGCAAATGTTGAGTAAAGAGAAGTTGTGGCTGGAGGATGAAGAAGCAGAAGTGTTGCCAGGAGTAGACATCTGAAAAGAAAGATAGCTTTAGTTTAGATTTCGAGACACCTCAATATAATAACCCAAAGATATTATATCAAGGTTAGGACCCAACTATGAAGATTTACAACTTAGAAATGGGATGCCGAGATCCAAGTTCAAATCTCATAAAGGTAGGTGAATGATGATTCACCAATTCCACCATTAGACAAAATAAACGAAATGAAATTCCTAATTCTTTTGAGATACATTAAAACTATTTAATGGCATGTTTTAATCTCGGATTATGGTCTACTATTTGTGACTGGGATACCGAGGATCACAAACTAGATGTGAATAACCATGCAAATGTGCTTGGTAACCTTATTGTCTTTATGATTAACTATTGATGTGCCGGTAAACCACACACACTCCATCAAAATGATAATTATAAGATACCCATTACTACTCTTTATTAGTGCCTTTTGGTGTGCTGGTTAACCACACACGCTCCACTAACGACCAATAAAGCATAATGTGCAATTTCATGGATTAGCATACTTTTCACATTTTTCTTAAAGTAACTAGAGTTGGAGTTTTGAAAAATAATGTTCTAGTACTTTCTTTAATAACATTATACCTTTAATGAGAAGTAGTTGTCCTATTAAATCCATTCTGCTAACGACCCTCCACTAATCAAGGAAGCGGTGGGTGAGAGTGGACACCCATTCAACTACCATTTTATAGGCAATTTCCTTATACCCCCTTATAGACTAGCTTCGTGAATGAGACATACTAACGATTTGACTAACCATATTCTTATACATATATAATATTAAACTTTTAATTATAATATATATATAAGGTGTGTTTTAAAACATTTTAAAACTCCAAGGGTTTATATAAATTTCGAAATTTAAACTATTAAATTTTAAATTTAAATAAACCAATTAACTAGATTTAATATTTATCTATTAATTAATCTTGTAAGGATTATCTAATTAAATTAAACAATTAATTTAATCCTAATCCTTATCCCTCTAAATTTCAAAAATTAGGGTAAGGATAATTATCCAATTAATCTAATCAAGTAACAATTATCCAAAACAAGAAACCCTAAAATATCTAGCATATTTCGAAATTTACAAGGGAGGAGGCTAGGGTTTTCAAAACCCTAACCCTAATTTCGATTAGGGTTCTTTGGAGGCTAGGGTTTTCGAAAACCCTTTGATCCAAAACCCTAGAAATCAAAAAAATGGTCTTTAGGGTTTAATAGCTATAAACCCTAATTTGCAATTCAACAATTATAGCAATTCAATTTAAAACAAACAATGGCTCTGATACCACTGATGGGTTTTAGGTAAAACAAATAAACTAGAAAACAGTTCCTAAGTTCACATGCAACCTACTTTGGATCTATGTTTTAACTATTGAACATACAACTTTGAATTGCAAAATAAGAACCCAAGAGGAGAGAGGCTAATTTCGAAATTAACAAACTAGGGTTTAAGATTAACATACCTTTCAATTGTTATAGCAAACAATTGATAATCCTCTTGATCTTGATCTTGATCTTCTTGGAATCTTAGCAGCACAAGTGTAATGCCTCTAATGGAATCACACCCAAGAACTAGCAAGAATGAAACTAGAAGGAGACAAGATGGAGAGAGTATGCAATTTTGGCCAGGGTTTCTTCCAAAGAATTAGTGACAGTAAAATGTGAGCCAGGAGGCTCCTTAAATAGTTGAAGGATCTAGGGTTTAGGGGAAACCCTAGTTATCCTTTGCTTAGGGCCTAAGCAAAACCCAAGGGCCTTATCTTGGACCCCTTGGACGAATTCTCTAGGGTTTCCCCTAGGGTTTTCGCCCACCTCCTTCCAAGGGGGTTCTGGATCCTTCCAATCAACTATCAGTTAATTGCAAACTAGTCCCTGCACTTTATAATTAATACTTTTAAACCCAAAATTAATTCTGATTAATTTCTGGATAACTATTAATTAAACATAATGATTTCTAATTAATATATTAATTTTTTTTAACATATTAATAAATTCATTTATATTAATTTATTAATCTTATAATAAATTAATATCTCTCCTTTCATAATTTCCTTGTCCGGTTGCTAGGTTTGAGGGCAACCCAAAAGGACTGTGCTGCTATCAATTCAAGTACATACCAATTATAGTTATGGGCTTAGACACCTAATCCAACATTATTATCCAAGGGATTGATGGTCAGAATTTGGTTGTATGGTCCTATTGTTGAGTATAGCATTCGCGATATGAGAAGTGTTCAGCTGGAAGTCAGACTCCTTTGGGATTCGAGATGTTTAAATGTTGGGAGAGTAGTTTTGTGAAGGTTACTCGTTCAGAGGAAAGCAGTTTATGGATAAGGAAGGTTTGGGATAGAGATGATTGTTCTCGGCCGGATGAGTCACCGGTATTTGGAGGTCAGTGTTCTAAGTGGGGGAGAGTTGGAAAATTCTCAGGAGGATCGACAAGTATTTGAATTTGATTAACTGTTAATTTGGAAGTCGGCGGTGTTTCAGTCAGCCAAGAGTGTGGGCTGGTATGAGTAAGTGACAGACTAGTGGGGGCAGGAAGCAGACCATGGATTCAGGGTAGATAATGTTTGATGTTAGGCCTAGGTTAGGCCATGGAAAGGATTCCGGGATCGGAATGGAGTTAGAGTTCACCCCTTGAGGGCTAGAACAGTATGCTCGGGAGAGAGTCCCAGGAAGGATAGTTCGGGATGAGACACGATAGTCTGAGCGGTCCGGGGAGACTGAAGGCCTGTGGGCGTACCAGTCAGGCCGAAGGCTCGGAGAACGATCCAAACAGGCTGAAGGCCCTGGGGGGGGGGGGGTCCAAACATGCTGAAGGTTCTGAGAGTGGTCCAGATTGGCTGAAGGCCTGGTAAGGCGGTCCAGTCATGCTGAAGACTCTTTGTGTGTTAGTGGATCAGTATGAGGAGAATGAGAGAATATGTCGCCAGGATATGGAAATTGATATGGTCTGGCCCCAAGTTTTGATCATGTTAGTGGAAGGCAGTGCATGGACTCGAGAGTCTTTGCGGGTAAAATCAGAGTAGGTGAAGTTCGGAAATAGCTGTGGCTACATGGATAGTGTAGAGTAGGGTTTAGCTCAGTGACACGCGCAGGCGCATAAGAGTTGTCGGGTGGATTTCCTGGAAAGGAAAAGGTATGTAGCTCCGGAAGGAGCGTGGGTCCTCCGTTATGGGAGGAAGTGGAGTAAACGGATGACCGCCGTGCCACAGTCATTAGTATGAGGCACTGGATTGTACCATATATACGGAAGCATCTGCGGGTTGACTGCTCGTCGAGGTAGTGGCAATTTTGAGTGATGCTCAGACATATTTTCAGTCTCCTTGGAAAAGGAGGAGGTTAGTGGCTCCAGAGTAGAGATTTGGAACAGAGGAAAGTGAGACAGCAGGTTAACAAACTCAGGAGTACTTTGGACAGATGCTGAAGACGGTATAAAGGATTTCGGTCGGAGGCCAAGAGCCTAGAGACCATGATAGAGAAGACACAATAGTAAGGTTGTAAGAACCTGAGTTGATGGGTAAATCGGAATCTGCAGTGCAGGGGTTGTTCTGTTGTGTATGTTGCAGTAGGCTTCGAGGACGAAGCCTAATTTAAGCGGGGGAGAATTGTAACACCCCGTTCTTAAAATATCTATTGATGGGTTCCCGAGATCAAGAGTAAAGGCGTTTCGGTCTTTCATGAGCGATGGGTTATTATTCAGGAAGGTTTCGGATCGGGGTGTGCTGCTAGAAGCGAAGATCTTCTAGCTACCTTTTCGGGGATATCAAGTTCAATAGAATCGGATCTAGAATGAAGGAGTTTTGATGCTTTAAAGATATGGACATTTATGGCCCATAATGGAAAAAAGTGGAGAAAAAGACCATGCATGCAAGATGGGACACGCGTGGGTACGCCCAGCGTAATGGGGCAAGTTGGACGCGGTTGTTCAAGGCGTACGCCCAGCGTACAAGGAGTACGCCCAACGTACGCTCAGAGTCTCAAAACCCTAATTTTTTGGGTTAAGCACTATAAAAGGAACATAATGGTTCTCACCCTAGCATCCATAAACACTCTCTTACTCTCAGAAACCCTAGAGAGCCGTCCCAACTCCATTGTTGGGTGTGTTTGACCTTGGAGAACCCATTTTGGTGGGTTAAAGCTTAGAAGCAAGGAGAAGAAGGTTGGCAAGGAGAAACCTTTGAAGCTAGAGCTTGTAGATCTGGGTTAAGTGCTTCATTTCGGACCTCTACAAGGTAAAAAGTCTTGGGCTTGATGATTAATCTCTTAGATCTCCTCTAGTTCAAGTTTATGGACCTTTTTGGTCCCAAGTTTGGGTCTTGGCAGGTTAAGCTCGTTTCTAAGACCAGGGTTGCCTCCCTTAGAGTCATATGAGTCCCATAAGCAGTAAAGTTCCAACCTTTGGGATTCTATTAAGCCCATGCATGAGATCTAGTCCTCTTCTTGGATGTAGAAGATCATTTTGGAAGTTTGAGTTGGTTTGAGCCATATTACGTCACCAAGTCAGTGACTTTATAGTAAGTCGTGAAATAAGACCTGGATCTGAGTTTGTAGCCCTTGGAGTGGAGTAGTAAGCACTTAATGAGGAAATGACTTAACAGAGCACTGCGCTGAGCGTACGTGCAGGTACGCCTAGCATACTGGTCATAGAGCTAGTACGCTAAGCGTACGTTGAGGTACACCTCACGTAATCTTTCTGTATGGATCATGATTTTTGGGCCGCGGTTTGGGGCATGTTTGGTTATTTGGGCCTTAGTGGGCCATCATAAATCATATTATATGGACCAAGGATTATATTGTGGGCTTAGGATGAGGCCCATTAAAGCAATGGGCCCAATATAGCAAACTGGGCCATTAGTGGGCTTGAGAGCTTACCTAGTGTTGGGCCTTAGTCTTGGACCAGATTGAGTTAAGGGTAATTGGTCAATTTACCCTTGGAAGGATAATGTGATTGATCTAATGGTTATTTCTGCTATGTTGGCTAGTTCGGGATTTTCGGTGAGTCGGTGATTCGGGAGTCTGCTTTTCAGTTCAGAGTTTCGGCAGTTGCGAGGTGAGTTATCCTCACTATATCGACAGGGTCTAAGGCACCAAGGCCGGCCCTTTATCGGATTGTAATTCGGGTACTGTTGTTGTGTTATTGCTTTGCTATGTTTGCATCCTGGTAGTTAGGATGGTATATGTTAGTGACCGGTTAGGTCGGTATCCTGTTTATAGTATGCTATGTACGTGATCTGCTAGATCGGTTGACTGATGATTAATTGTTATGTGGTTATATGTTTATGTGCACATGGTTGGTTGGCTGGGGTTGGGTTGAGGCGGGTCCTGCTTTGTGCTGTACGCCAACATACCCAGGGTGGACCGGATATCCCGAAGGCCCAACGAGCGGTCCGGATACACTGTAGGCCCCACGAGGGCGGACCAGACGGACTGAAGGCTCGGTGCGGGCGGACCAGTCATACTGTAGACTCAGAGAGTGGACCAGGTGGGTTGAAGGCCTGGTGCGGGCGGACCAACCACACTGCATACTCGATGGATATGGCAAGACTCAGAGGGTGGACCAGGTAGACTGAAGGCCCGGTGCGGCGGACCAGTCACACAGTAGACCTGAAGTGCATGGCTGTTCTATGTTCTATTATGATATGGCATGTTATGTGTATGGTATATGCGGTTGGTATTTTGGGGGTATCTCACTAAGCTTTCGGGCTTACAGTTATGGTTTAAAATGTTTCAGGTACTTCAGGAGACCGTGGCAAGGCAAAGGCGTGATCGTACCGCTCCTCATGTTTTATGTGTTTATGATGTGGTTTTGGGAAAATACTCTGATAATAAATGTATTGAAAACCTTTTGGTAATAACTTTATGAAATTGGGTTGTTTTTGAAAAGTTTAAATTGGCTTGAATTTTATGGTCGTTACACGGATGCTTTGAGCCGCAAGTCAGCTGGGTCTTCCACCCCATCGGTATGTATGTGGATAGCGGTGGAATCTCCGCTAGTGAACTTGATCAGGGTTGCTCAGGTTGAGGGCATGCGACCGGAGAACTGGAAGTTGGAGAGAATCAAGGGTGAGAACACCCGATTTGTGCAGGATAACCGGGAATTATTGCTCCGATGCGGTCGGGTATGGATTCCGATGTCTGGTGGGGTCAGACAGACAGTCATGGAGGAGACTCATAATCTAATTTCTCTATTCACCCGGGGGTGAATAGATTATTAAAATCACAATTAGAATTATTTATTTAAAAATTAGATTATTAAAAACACATTAAAATGGAAAAATTACATTATTAATAACACATGAAAAATGAAAATATCCTTAAAATTACTTATTTAAATATTTTGTTTTCTCTGTATAACAATTAAGTAAGTAATTTTAACGATATTTCTCATTTTCATGTGTTTTTAATAATCTAACTAGGTGTGAGACCCGTATGTTATACGGGTTTGATTGCCTCTGAGTACTGATATTGTAATTTATTGGTTATTTTCAATTAAAACAATTGTTAATTGAGGTGTAAGTATCATATGTTAATTAAGAAAAATATTAAAAAAAAAAAATAGAAAATGACAAATGGTGAAATGGAAAAAACAATTATTCAAAAATACCAAAAAATGACATGTGTCCAAGTTAATAAGAGAGTGACATGTATCAAAATTATTTTCATTTATTAGGAATGATGTGTTTTTAATAATCTAACTAGATGTAAGACCCGTATGTTATATGGGTTTGATAAATCAAAAAATCAAATATGAAAGTTTAAACAAAATTTTATTTAAATTTGAAATTGTAGATTTAAAATTTAAAATTTAAAATGAAACATATTAAATACCATATGAGTACTGATATTGTAATTTATTGGTTATTTTCAATTAAGACAATTGTTAATTGAGGTGTAAGTATGATGTGCTAATTAAAAAAAAAATTAAAAAACGACAAATGGTGAAATGGAAAAAAAAAAAACAATTATTCAAAAATACCAAAAAATGACATGTGACCAAGTCAATAAGAGAGTGACATGTGTCAAAATTATTTTCATTTATTAGTGAAGTTCTTAAAATGTCGTAAGTTAAAACACCTTCTCAATTTTTAATATTTTTCCCAAAATCATTTTTAATAATTATAGAAAATTCAAAATATCCATATTATCTGGTTCTTTTAAATATCTAGATTAATCTTCTAAATTTAAAACGTATGTTTATCTTTTTCGAAAATGCTATGATCTATGTATTTAACCAAATTCGTTTATTCGTTAGAAAATTCTATAATCTATCGTATTGTATTATCAGAGCTATAACTTGATTTTGAATTTTGACCGCAATGGACGGCAAAGGAAACAATGCACCGGCGATCGGCATCGACCTCGGAACAACCTACTCATGTGTCGCCATTTGGAAACATGGTCGCATCGAAATCATTCCCAATGATCAGGGCAATAGAACCACACCGTCTTGTGTTGCTTTCAGTGATGCAGAACGTTTAATCGGTGATAGCGCCAAGAACCAAGTGGCCATGAACCCTGCTAACACTATATTTGGTAAGCTGGCCTTGTGCTAGTTATTAATAAATGTTGTTAATGTTATTATGATTAAGTATTAAGTATAAAAAAGAAATTGTTAATGTTATTATGATTAAGTATTAAGTATAAGAAAAGAACTTAATAAACACTATATTTGGTAAGCTAGCCTAGTTATTAATAAATGTTGTTAATGTTATTATGATTAAGTATTGAGTATAAGAAAAGAACTGTAATAAACAGTTCATTATATATTTGAATGGTCGTCGTATCCTAAGAAAGTTGTTTCTGAATGAATTTTCGGTAAATTGAGTCATAATCAAATCCACTGAAGCATTTGATCCTTGTTATAAACTACTCGTTGAAACAAGTTTGACCCAGATGTTCTATTTTAGGTTTTTAGGGTTTTAGGTATTCATGGGTTTGAGGGAAAACTAACTAAACAACAAATTACATACATCATACATGACTGGTTTTCTTTGGGAACAGTGGAATACATTGGACCAAAAATCAACAAGTCTCGAATGCATTTACTATAAGCACGAGCTTTGGTTATCTTTCTGTTGGAAACTAGGATATATATATCTGTTTATTTCTACTTGATGTTTCTTTCCAAATTCTTCTGCATTTTACTTTGTCAATTTATCATTGAAAGTTTTTGGCTATCTAATTAACCGAGTATGTGCAGACGCTAAGAGGTTGATTGGAAGGAGATTCGGTGATTCCAAAGTGCAGAATGACATGAAATTGTGGCCTTTTAGGGTCATACAGGATCCTGTCGACACACCAAAGATTGTTGTCTCCTACAAAGGTCAAGAGAAGGAGTTTTTGGCTGAAGAAATTTCATCCATGATTCTTGGGAAGATGAAAGCAACTGCTGAGTCATACCTTGGAAAAGTTGTGAAAGATGCTGTGATAACTGTCCCAGCTTACTTTAACGATTCGCAACGTCAAGCAACAAAGGATGCTGGAGCTATTGCTGGACTTAATGTCATTCGTATGATCAATGAGCCTACAGCAGCTGCAATTGCTTATGGTCTTGACAATAAGTCAGATATCACTTGCAAGATTAATGTGCTTGTCTTTGATTTGGGTGGTGGCACTTTTGATGTCTCTCTATTAACAATGGCGGAAGGTGGTGGTACCCTTGAGGCGAAAGCCGTTGCAGGTGACACTCATTTGGGAGGTGAAGATTTTGATAGTCGTATGGTGGATCACTGTGCTCAGGAATTCAAGAGGAGATGGAATAAGGACTTAACTGGTAACAAAAGAGCATTGGGGAGGTTGAGATGTGCTTGTGAGAAAGCAAAAAGGATTCTCTCATGCAATTCTCAGACTTCAATCGACTTAGATTGCTTGCATGAGGGGATTGATTTCTGTATGAAGTTCAGTCGAGCTAAATTTGAAGAGCTTAACATTGGTTCCTTCTATAAGTGCATTGGGACTGTGGAGGCATGTTTACGTGATGCAAAGATGGAGAAATCGTGTGTAAATGAGGTGATTCTTGTTGGTGGGTCAACTAGAATACCAAAGGTCCAGAGTATGTTGCAGGAATTTTTTGAAAGGAAGGAGCTATGCAAGAGTGTAAACCCTGATGAAGCTGTTGCATATGGTGCAGCTGTTATGGCTGCAAAGTTAACTGGTAAGAATGATAAGAGCTGTCAGGATTTGATGTTATTGGATGTCACTCCTTTGTCCCTTGGTGTGGGAGTATTAGGAGACATATTTGATGTTGTTATCCCAAGGAACACTCCAATACCTACCAAGAAATCTAAAATATATAATACATCCCGGGACAACCAACCTTGTGTAGATGTTGAGGTGTATCAAGGTGAACGAACAAGATCTACAGATAATCATTTGTTGGGGACCTTCAGAATTTCTGGAATACCACCGGGTCCAAAAGGAGATGCAAAACTCGAGTATTGTTTTGAAATAGATGCAAATTGTATCCTGACAGTGACAGCAAAGATATTATCAACGGGTAAGACAGAGAAACTTACAATTACTAATGCAAATGGGAGGCTCTGTAAGGAAGAGATTGAAAAGATGATGGAAGATGCTGTCAAGTACAAACAGGAGGATCAAGAATACAGGAAGAGAGCAGATGCATTCAATGCGCTAGAGGAATGCATATACAACATGAAGAATAAGATCAAAAATATGGAGAATTGTAAGAGGTTGAAGAAAATGAAGCGTGGAATTGCTGATACGACCAAGTGGCTCGAGCAAAACCAAGCTGCACTGTTGATGAGCTTCATCGCATGAAGAAACAGCTCGAGTCTATATGCATGCCAAAGTTTTAGTTTGTAAATAATGTATGTTAAACTCAAGTATCTTTCAAGGTGTTCTTTTGTTTTCTTTAGATGAGATGTTAAATATTAAATCGTGACCTCTTAAAACCGACCCTATAAAAAATGTTGAAGCAAGAACCGCTTTGTATCAGTTTGATCAGTTATGAACATGATCGATTGATCGGTTTAATTTATGTTGTTCTTGATTACTTTTCATTTGGAATGCTATTTTGGTTGCTCATGCAAGGTGTCTCATTTTGTTACCTTTTAATAATCTTTCTATTGTTCATAATTAAAGGCTATCTTTTTCTTTTAATAAGTTTTATTTTGTTCATTGTTTTATGTCATAAAATTATGATTTTATATCATATAATCATTATCTTTTGGGGTAATTATGGAAAAAACATATTTATGTTTGTTTCAAAAGTAATTTTTGATATTGACATTGTATAACTAAAATGGAGAGTGTCATTCAATGTGTTTTTGTTGTCTGGAGCTGTAGTAATAATAACTATTGATTATGTTGATTGATTAATTTAAACAGTATATATCAAATTGGTTATTTGAACATAAATGATCAAATATCCTTAATTAGGATAATTTTGCTGAAATATTATAAATTTATTGTTGACGTCAAACCACATGAGTACGTCGGTCTTTTGCATGGCTCTGTTTCCTTCGGAGTTGGGTAATTTTCTTTGCATAGTTTAGTCCCTTTTTAGTGACAAAAGTAGCATGCAAGAGAAGTAGAGACCTTGATAATGAAGGTTAGAAAGCAAAGATAAATCGAGCTAGGACTCCACTCATACACTGAGAAGTTCCTTGATAGTGAGTTTTGATTTACTTTGATAAGGAAGACGTTCTTTGATCATATGGATCCAACCTAGTCCAGATGTAAAATGTAAATACAATCTTTTAGCGGCCATGAACATAACTTACTCATACATATTGCTTGACTGACATATCTAGATGCAAACAAATTGGTTGAACAACCTCAAGTGGGAAATTGTTGAGTTGTGGAGTGATTTTGTCTTTCACCTTATGTATATCACAACTGGTCCAAACATATATCAGACTTTATACAAAAATAAAAAGGAGGAACCTTTATAATAATAATAATAATAATAATAATAATAATAATAATAATAATAAATTTATTGTAATTAATAAAGAATTTATCTTGGAAAATAGCATACAAAAGGGAATCAAACCTAGGCGGTTTGGTTAGAGGTATAAGATAAGGGGCATCCTTAAACCACATGAACTACATGAATATTGTACCAAAATTTGAATGACTTATTATTTATAATTACATAAATTCTATGTAGATAATATGGCTAAAACTAAGGCCTTATATTGCGTACCCTGCAAGCCAACTCTAATAACAGCTAAGCTAAATAACAGTTAAGGGGAGCCCGAGGTAGCTTTTTATGGTTCACACGATCAGCAATAAAAATATTAAAAAAATTAATTAGTTTTCCATATTGCAATATGTGATGTCTTTTTATCCAACCCCTTAGTTAAATACTCTCTTCCGTTTCCATGTGGATTAGCGATCATTCTGATCGTGTGAACCATATTAAGTATTGTGTTCTTGTCGTCTGCTTGCATTATTACTCTATGTGAAATCGTTTAATGTTTGTCAAAGTACTTAAAACCCTAACATTATAATATGAGAGAAGCTAGAATTGTAGTAATAGTTGTTGCTTGCCACTTTGCAGGGGCTAAATATCAAGAACGAAGATCCATTCACATCTACAAAACAAAAAAATAAAACTTTTCTTTTCTGGTAGAGGATCGACTACTATTTCTTCATTTCCTCATGAGGGTTGGCTTACTTAAATTAGGGCTTTATGAGATTTCTCTTATGAGTTCCAGAATCAATTTGAAATTCGATGAGTTTATTATTTCTTGTATAAAATTATTGTCCCTTCCAAAAACTTGTGTCTTAATGTATTCTTTCCGATTGAATTACGTCAACTTATACGATGTATACAAATTTTCGGCCAATATTTTTTATTGGCTAATTGTCTGGATGGCTTTATTTGGGTTGCAGTTGATTTATTTTGAGACCAAATAAGTTGATTATAGATGAACTTCATTCATGTTTAGGTAATCATAGCATTAGCCTTGCTAGATATGTTGTGAAAGGAACAAGAGACAACATTTTAAGATGATTATTTAAAGATTCAGACACTAAAAAGTGACTATCTTCCCCGAGAAAACAAAGGTGGTGGGGAGGGGATAAAAGGGATGGCATAAGTGGGGTGGGTGTTGGGTGAGACACTATTATTTTAATAACATATGTATTATGATAATAATAGAAAAGGCTAAAAATAATTTAAATAACAATAAAATAGTTATTTTGTATGTTTTTGGGGCAAAATGTGCAACAACATGAAAACTATTAAAACCATCATACTTAAAAAAAAAAAAAAAAAAAAAAAAAAAAAAAGCGACTAAACCTTCAAATTATCTCAAAACACAGGGACGATTGTGTAGTTTACTCATAAATCAATGTTTTAAGACTGGAAATTCGTTCTTTAAAAATATGTTAGGGTAAAAAGTGAAAAGAAAGGACGACGTTGTTTTGAATTTTGACTGCAATGGACGGAAGAGAAGACGCACCGGCTATCGGCATCGACCTCGGAACAACCTACTCGTGTGTCGCCGTTTGGAAGCATGATCGCGTCAAAATCATTCCCAATGATCGAGGCAACAGAACCACGCCGTCTTGTGTGGCTTTTGTCGATTCAGAACGTTTCATCGGAGATGACGCCAAGTCCCAAGGGGCCATGAACCCTGCTAACACAATATATGGTAAGCATTTGTTTCTTAGTTTTTACTGAACGTAGTTAATTTAATATGATCAAGCTTAAGAAAATTCCATATTTAGCTGAAGGAATCGTAAGAAACAGTTCAGTAGATTCGAATCGTCAAAAACCAGAGTCCCATCGAAGAGTATTGTTCTGAATGAACATTATGCATAATGAATTGCATTTAAATTTACCGAAGTATTTGATCCCTGTTAAACATGAAGCAAGGTTACCCAAAAGCTCCATTTTAGGGTTTTAGAGCTTTTGTGGTTTGGGTGGAAAAACTAGACTAACTGGCATGGCAACAATCTCGATTACATTACATGAGCAGGTGTTGTTTCATTTTTTACTCAATGGACTTAATGAGCTGATTGAGCTCAACACTTAATACATACAGCTATAACTAGCTATTTTTTTTACTTAATCTATAAAAATTATCTTAATTGGTTACGTGAGATAGTGTATGGTGTATGGGTTAAGAGTTCAGACATCCATTTTGCAAGATTTTCCTCTTTATTTGCTTTCTTCCCAAAGGCCCTAGTTAATTTTTTGCTTCCATCTTCATACACCGGCTATTCTTTATCATCGGACAATTATTAAAATGTTCAAAATTTCTTTAATTTAAAGTGTTATACTGTTATGTGAATTGAAGGGTTTTGGTCTAATTGTCAATAACAATAAATATTGCGA
Source organism: Lactuca sativa (assembly GCF_002870075.4). Taxonomy (NCBI): domain Eukaryota; kingdom Viridiplantae; phylum Streptophyta; class Magnoliopsida; order Asterales; family Asteraceae; genus Lactuca; species Lactuca sativa. The sequence goes on along the minus strand of NC_056631.2, from coordinate 42,453,184 downwards.
AAATTGTGCTTCATTGATTCAAAGGGTAAACTTGTCATATAGTGTCGTTATATATCCCTCTTAAATTGCAGGAAATCCCTAAATGACAGTTTTGGTCCCTGCAGTTTTTAATTTGCATGATATACATTTTTGGTCCCTGTAGTCTTTTACAGAAATGGTCCATACGTAAAAACAAATTATAAAATGGTCTTAAAATATGACACACTTATAGACATGGTCCCTGTCTAATTATTTAATGGTCCTTAAGTATAAAAACATTACAGAAATCCTCCCTGAGTAAAAATAACTATGTAACGGTCCTCAATTATTATGAAAATTACATAAAAAGTCCCTGACTAAAAATAATTATGTAGCGGTCCTCATATTACTTTGCTTTATCGATTCAAAATGTTTACTAACATAGTTGTTTTTCACTTGCTTATTGGCTTAATTAACTGTGGATATTCAGATACTAAGAGGTTGATTGGAAGAAGATTCAGCGATTCCAAAGTGCAGGATGCCATGAAGTTGTGGCCTTTCAAGGTCATACAAGGGCCTGCCGACACACCAAAGATTGTTGTCTCCTATAAAGGCAAACAGAAGGAGTTTTTGGCTGAAGAAATTTCATCTATGATTCTTGTCAAGATGAAAGAAACTGCAGAGTCATACCTTGGAAAACCTGTGAAAAATGCTGTGATAACAGTTCCAGCTTACTTTAACGATTCACAACGTCAAGCAACAAAAGATGCTGGAGCCATTGCTGGACTTAATGTCATCCGCATCATCAATGAACCTACAGCAGCTGCAATTGCTTATGGTCTTGACAATAAGTCTGACATTAATGGCAAGATCAACGTGCTTGTCTTTGATCTTGGTGGTGGCACTTTTGATGTCTCTATATTGACCATTACTAAAGGGGATACCTTTCAGGTAAAAGCCGTTGGTGGTGACACTCATTTGGGAGGTGAGGATTTTGATAACCGCATGGTGGAACACTGTGTTTGGGAATTCAACAAAAGATAGAATAAGGACATAACTGGGAACAAAAGAGCATTGGTGAGATTGAGATGTGCTTGTGAGAAAGCCAAAAGGATTCTCTCATGCAATACTCAGACTTCAATCGACTTAGATTGCTTGCATGAGGGGATTGATTTCTGTATGAAGTTCAGTCGAGCTAAATTTGAAGAGCTTAACATGGGTTCCTTCAATAAGTGCATTGAGACTGTGGAGGCATGTTTACGTGATGCAAAGATGAAAAAATCATGTGTGCACGAGGTGATTCTTGTAGGTGGATCGAGTAGAATACCGAAGATTCAATCTATGTTGCAACAACTTTTTGACATGAAGGTTTTATCGAAGAGCACAAACCCTGATGAGGCTGTTGCATATGGTGCTGCTATTATGGCTGATAAACTCAGTAGCAACAGCAACAAGTCTTTTAAAGATTTGTTGTTATTGGATGTCAATCCTTTATCCCTTGGTGTGGAAATTAAAGGAGAATTGTTTAGTGTTGTGATCCCACGTAACACTCCAATACCTACAAAGAAATCAAAAACTTATGTTACATGTAATGACAACCAATCTGCAGCATGTACCAAGGTGTATCAAGGTGAAAGAGCCAAATCTACTGATAACCATTTTTTGGGGAAGTTCACAATTTCTGGAATACCACCAGCTCCAAAAGAAGCTATAGAAATCACCGAGTGCTTTGAAATAGATGCCAATGGTATCCTCACAGTGACATCACAGATATTATCGACAGGTAAGACGGAGAAACTGACAGTTGTCAATGAAAATGGAAGACTCTCCAAGGAAGAGATTGAGAAAATGATAGAAGATGCTGACAAGTATAAACAGGAGGATCAAGAATACAAGAAGAAAGCAGATGCGTTTAATGCATTGGAGGATTGCATATACAACATGAAGAAAATGGAGCATGTTATTGCTGATGCCACTAAGTGGATTGAGGACAATCAAAATGCAACTGTTGATGAGATTGAGCGAATGAAGGAACACCTTGAGTCTATGTGCATGCCAAAGTTTTAGTTCTCATATCATGATCGTTAAACGCAAGGTATCTTCTAAGGTCGTTTTTCTTTTCATTTGATGATGTTAAATAGTAAACATACAACTTTTTGAAACCTAACCAATTCAAAACATTTAACCAAAAACTTTATTGTATCACTTTGATCAGATCAAATGATCAATTGATGTGGTTAATTACTATTTAGCTGGCTAATGCAAGGTGTATGATTTTGGTACATTATGGAGTATATGCCATTTTTGATATTTTATATTTGTTTGTTGACAACCTTTTGTTTGTATTTGTGTTTCACAAGTGATTATTTGATATCGAATAACTAAAATAAAATAAAAATCATATGTATTCAAACATGGAGTGACTTTCTATATGATTATGTTGCTCCAAGTTGTATTTATCACGGTCGATGTTGATTGTTTGGCAAATTTCGATTATATATGTAAGTAACAGAAAAAAATAACCAAAAAGAAACAGAGGCAACTTAATAACTTTTTTTTTCTTTTTTGCAAAGTTTGAAGTTTTATGTCGACTAACATCCTTTATATCCAAATTTTCTTAGGTTTTTGCTTGGTGGGCTTTTTCCCATTTTCTTTGCAAGTTTTAGGGTTATGACTTACTAATGGGGTAACGACAATACAAAAAAAAAAAAAAAAAAAAAAAAAAAAAAAAAAAAAAAAAACCAAACAAACAAACGTTTAGTGCCATATTGAATATACAAACAAGCATGTTGGGTGTATTCAGATGATTGAAATACCCATGGGTCCACAGCCATCGGGTTGGATTACCCCCGGCTCAATCAATCATCGGACTGGAATGCCTTGGTCCACTTAGTCATCGGACTGGATTACCCCCGATCTATTGGCTCACACACATAGTAGTAGAGCCTCAACCGAAAACCATAATATGTCAACATATACATAACAAATAACTAGTTAACAGGCAAACAAGTAGATCTACAGATCATAACAACATCAAATCCTTATACTAGGATACATAACCTAGTGGATCGGAATTGGTGCCTTTAACCTATAAGTACAGTGAGGAAAATTCACATGAATCGAAGAACTCTGAAACACTGCAATATGATCCCTTTTTTTGCACTGCTTGCGCCAGCGAATCCACTAACACTAGAACCAGATAAAATCTTAATCAATAGCCGAAAACTTCAAATTTGACCCAAGGTCAAACTTAGTCAAAAGTCAACGGTCAATGAAAGCCAAAGTCCAAGATTGCTTGCGTACGCCCAACATATGCAATTCAAGTCCAGTACGCCAAGATAACTCCCAGGAATGCCCAACATACGTTGATTGATCCCAACATTTCATTAAACACTTAATCTCTTAAGACCTTTTGTCGAAAGCTTAGATCTAGACTTAAGTCATAAAGTTTCCACATTTATGACTTTCCATTGCTAGAAAAGGTCCAAAAGCCAAATGCTAACTTATTAATCCATTAAGACATCATAATCTTGCATGGAAGGGATAGAAGGGCCAATATCACAATTTTATGATTCCTAATAACTCCATAATGGATAAAGTTTCCAACTTTATCCATTAGAATGATCAAAACAACAAAGATCTAGTCTTTAAGTCTTCCAAGGGACCAAAGTGAATCTTTTTCAACTTATTCTGTTAAGTCCAAGTCTCCAACCTTCATACATGAATTAATATGATGTTTGGATGGATAAAGTACCAACTTTATCCATGACAAGGTCACAAACTTTCAAGATCTAAACTTTATGCACTTAAAGTGACCAAAATCTCATAACATCCAAAAGTAGCTAAATCTAACAAATGTCTTCTGAAGATTCAAACTTTATACGTACAAAAAAAAGAGATCAAGGTGAACAATGAGCTCCTTATTCTCCAAGATGCACCAAGAACACCCCAAAGGAAGCTAAGAATGGAAAGGGTTTGGAAAAGTTAAGGAGCTTAAATAGGGCTTAAAACCCTCAAATTAAGGGTTGACATCTGATCGTGTATGCCTAACATACCAAATGGTACGCCCAACGTACGCTCTTAAATCCACATCTTGATCGGCTAGTACGCCCAACATACTACTACCTCGAGCACCAGATTCAAACTGCTATAACTTATTCGTTGCAACTCCGTTTTCGACAATATTTATATGCACATAAAGGTGTCGAAGAGCCCAAAATATTATCTAAATATCTTGGACTAAGACTTCTCGAACAAAAATCCATATTTAATGCAAGAACCCGGCCTATGACTTTTCCGTTTCGACCCTTCGGCTCAAAACACAATTCAAATGTTAAATCTCTTAACTATCATTATATCCTTCTACAAAGACTAAACTTTTCTTCATTAAGGCCCAAAGCCTTACACAATCGATTTCCAGCCCATGACCCAGAAATAACAGGAAACCAGGATGTTACAAAATAGGATGTTATTTTTCTAATGTAATTTTATATGGAGTGATACCTTGAAATAGAACCAAGTAATTGTTTTTTGATGTGGTTCTAAATGGAATGATGCCTTACAATTGGTTGGAGTTTATGTAAATATTGAGATTATTGAAACGATACATTATCATCTCTTTGAATTAGCTTGTATGATACTTATAACATATGGAGTGATGACTTAAAATGGACCAAGGAATACTAGTACTCATGAGCTCATTTATGATTACATTGATGTTAATTTTCTCATTGTAGGTTTGGATCTTACTAATTTTCTCATTGCAAGTTTAGATCTTATGCAACCATTGCAATGACACTACATAAGTTCTTATAAATACTCGCACCATTGCACCTCCCGTTCTTCCTCAAGAATGATTGTATACCTCATCAACTTATTCTTCCTCTAGAATGATTATAGCCATCATCAACTTCTTCATTTGTTTGTTGTGCTATTTCTTGACAAAAACATTCACCATAATTGATGCAACTCTTTTCCAATTGTGTGTGTGGATTGACTTAAAATTCAAGTTCCAATTAAAAGAATGGTTTAGTGTACATACAGTTGGTTTAAAAAATGTTTTGTGTATGTTGGTTTGAAATAGGCTTCCATGTTGTATGATTTTAATATATATGGTTGTCCGATTTAAAATTTCAATGTTATAAAACCAAAATTATTTAAATTTCCAAGTTGAATATTTTAAGTTTAAAAATCCGGTTTGTTAACATTTCAGGTTATTTTACCTGCCCACAGACGTTAAAAAACAAACAATAATCTGTTTGCAGAATGTAGACGTTTGGTCTACTTCTTCTACTATAGATGTTTGCAGATATAGTCCGCAGACTGCAAATATTTTGCCTCTAAAAAATAAGCATCACCTTAATTTTTAGTGCCTTACACTTATTACACATTGAAAATATGTAGTCCATAACACTCAAAATTCATTTCGGAATATATAGAACATGTTCACAATGCAATGAACTACTCCAGCATATGAAGAACAAATCCAGAATGTTTCACATAGTGTATTCTGGACGGTTACATTCCAGAAATATTTTGAAATTATTATTATTTATTTATTTATTTATTGTGTAAAATAATAA